>NC_068428.1:24205552-24300552 GCF_023373465.1 Oncorhynchus keta
CAGGCAATGAGGCAGTGATCGCTGAGATCCTGGTTGAAGACAGTGGAGGTGTATTTGGAGGGCCAGTTGGTCAGGATGACGTCTATGAGGGTGCCCTTGTTTACAGATTTAGGGTTGTACCTGGTGGGTTCCTTGATGATTTGTGTGAGATTGAGGGCATCTAGCTTAGATTGTAGGACTGCCGGGGTGTTAAGCATATCCCAGTTTAGGTCACCTAACAGAACAAACTCTGAAGCTAGATGGGGGGCGATCAATTCACAAATGGTGTCCAGGGCACAGCTGGGAGCTGAGGGGGGTCGGTAGCAAGCGGCAACAGTGAGAGACTTATTTCTTAACTTAACTCATCCCCCTTTGGCAGTTCTATCTTGATGGAAAATGTTATAGTTGGGTATGGAAATCTCAGAGTTTTTGTTGGCCTTCCTGAGCCAGGATTCAGACACGACAAGGACATCAGGGTTAGCAGAGTGTGCTAAAGCAGTGAGTAAAACAAACTTAGGGAGGAGGCTTCTGATGTTGACATGCATGAAACCAAGGCTTTTTCGATCACAGAAGTCAAAAAATGAGGGGACATGCAGGGCCTGGGTTTACCTCCACATCACCTGCGGAACAGAGGAGGAGTAGAATGAGGGTGCGGCTAAAGGCTATCAAAACTGGTCACCTAGAGCGTTGGGGACAGAGAATAAAAGGAGCAGATTTCTGGGCATGGTAGAATATATTCAGGGCATAATGCGCAGACAGGGGTATGGTGGGGTGCGGGTACAGCGGAGGTAAGCCCAGGCACTGGGTGATGATGAGAGAGGTTGTATCATTGGACATGCTGGTTGTAATTGGTGAGGTCACCGCATGTGTGGGAGGTGGGACAAAGGAGGTTTAGAGTGGAACTAGGGGCTCCATTGTAAACTAAAACAATGATAACTAACCTGAACAACAGTATACAAGGCATATTGACATTTGAGAGAGACATACAGCGAGGCATACAATAATCACAGGTGTTGAATTGGGAGAGCTAGCTAAAACAGTAGCTGAAACAGTAGGTGAGACAACAACAGCTAATCAGCTAGCACAACAACAGCAGGTAAAATGACGTTGACTAGGCAGGGAGGGTCGGATTAACTACACACAGAGCCTGAGTGCGGCTGGGGCCGACAGATAAAACATAAACAAGCAGAATAGAGTACCGTGATTAATGGACAGTCCAGCATGCATCAGCTATGTCGCCAAGTGATCAGTGTCCAGGGGGCAGCGGTGGATGGGGCAGGGAAGCTAGACTGGCAAGTATTATCCAGGTTTAAAAAAAACTGGCTGGCTGTGCAGAAGGTAAAAGGTAAAAGCTGCTAGCAGTGGCTAATAATGACTAAATAGCTTGTAGCTAGTTAGTTGGTTAGCTTCTGGAGGTTCTTGAGTGTGTTCTAAAAATTAAAAATAATAGCGATTCCATATCACATTGGGTGAGGCAGGTTACCGGAAGGTATAAACAAATAAAAAATCGAAAAGAGATTGAAAGTAAATATGGGTCCAGTGAGTGGTTGGGACGCGGCGATTCAGACGGTTAGCAGACTTCTGCTAACAAGCTAACAGTTAGTAGGCCGGGGCTAAACAAGGTAGCAGTTAGCGGACCGGGGCTAAACAAGCTAGCAGTTAGCAGGCCGAATTAGCAAGCAAGGAGATAGCAAGGTGCTAGAAAGTTAGCCTTTGGGGGACGTCGCGATGGGGTGAGTCTGTTTATGCCTCTTCATGCGGTGACATCGATAGACCGGTCGTGGGTCCGGATATTGTAGCCCAGGAGTATGCTTCGGTGGTAGCTAGCTTCATGCTAAGTGGGTGGAAATGCTAGCCAGGGGTAATCATCTGGGGTTGCAGTTAGCTAGTTGTGAAGATCCAGCTGAAAATGTTCCGTTTGCGGTGGTAATCCGGTGGGAATCTGGGGATAAAAAAATAATAGGTCCGTTATGCTCTGGTTAGAGTCGCGTTGTTCGAACTGGCGAGAGCTTTCCAAGCTAAAGGTTAGCTGATGACCGGTTAGCTGAAGATCGCTAGCAATGGTTTGCTGACTGATAGCTGGTAGTTAGCTGGTAGTTAGCTGGCTAGCTTCAGTTAAGGGGTTCCGGATCCAAAGTAAATATAAATACTTTAGAAAAAAAGCAGATCCGCGCTACCTTGGGTGAGGCGGGTTGCAGGAGAGTTTTTAGAAGTTGAGGTTTAGCTAAATGTTTTAAAAGCTATGCGAAGAAAAATATGTAAAAACAACTATATATACAAGGGACACGACACGACAAGACATCTGACTGCTACGCCATCTTGGTGAGAATAAATAGGCTATAGTGGTGAGGTAATTACGATATAGCAATTAAACACTGGAGTGGTAGATGTGCAGAAGATGAATGTGCAAGTTAGAGATACTGGGGTTCAAAGGAGCAAAATAAATAAATAAATACAGTATGAGGAAGAGGTAGTTTGAATGGGCTATTTACAGATGGGCTATGCACAGGTGCAATGATCTGTGAGCTGCTCTGACAGCTGGGCACTGCTGCCTTGTATAGGTGGACCTGGTCATAAAGGCTGTTCAAGTCCAGGGTGGAGCGGTGGGCCAGATAAACATTTGGTTTTGAGGCACAGTCACGGGAAATACTTGTGTTTACCCGCTCTCTCTCTCTCTCTCTCTCTCTCTCTCTCTCTCTCTCTCTTGAGTTGTCACCTCACAGTGTCAGAGGGACAGATAGAGCTGATTTAGCATGGACAGTCAGAGCACATTCAGACACGGCTGAGCCAGGACAGATTGGAGTTTGTTTCTATGTGAACTACTACAGGTGACGAGGGAGGAGAACTCTGTCTAAAACAACTCTCATGTCATTTCAACCAATAAAATATATGTGATGACATTGAATCAACGTGGAAAATTGATTGGATTTGTTAGGGCATTTCGTATTTTTTTCACCCAACTTTTAATCTAAATGACATGGTAAAATTTTAGCTGACAACTCAACCAAATGTAATTCAAAACTAGATGTTGAACTGACATCTTTGCCCAGTGTGCTGTGTGTGACACTGACAGGGTATTTGAGCTTTTTGTTGGATGAATATGGTTCTAGACTTTGAGAAATGGAAATTGGTACTCTGGCTTGTTGCAAAGGCTCATAGAATGGTTTGGCTTGTGTGTAACAGAGATTGCAATGGCTCAGAGTGGAATAGAATGGAAGAAAGGTAAGCAAGCAGAGGAAATGGCTGAGAGTGGAAGAAATGATGGATGAGAATAAAGAAAGTCAGAGGAAAGTGTGGAGCAGAGAAAAGGAAATAATCAAGGTTTGAAGAAGAGACAGAAAGAGAGAGAGAAGTGGCACCCCACTGACTGCCTTAAAGCCTATCTGAATCAGTCTTTTTGTGTTGGGACTGAATAGTGCAATCATATAATTTCTTTGAAAAACGGACTTGACACTAGAAAAGCCGGGCCTCGAGGGACCCCCCCTTTGAGCCAATGAGCAGTCATTTGGACTTGAACATTCTCACAGTCTAATAAATACATTTCATAAACACTATCGGAAAAAGAATCCTTTGGTTGTGTTTATGACGGCTCGGGTAACATCAGAACACAAAAGATATATTATTTTAAAGAACACAATAGCATTTTCATTAGTTTATGTTACTGTGGGCTATCTGTTGCCGCGATCTCACGTGTGGAGCGCATGGAACAATGATTATCCTTGGAAGATCTGCTCTTTTTGATTCTACAGTATATAGACATCTAAATGTCTTAGCTGTATGTGACTCTGTGGGAAGATTTGAAAAAGTAACTTTTTGGCATTCTAGGGGAAAACATGACATGTCTTCTTAAAACTGCTTATGAGATATTTAAATTCTGACAATATTCTTCGGTTGAATAAACTTATTAAGGAAAGTCAAGGACAGAGGGGGACATGACTTTAAAAATGGCAGAGATATTTGATTTTAAATTCATATTGAGTCAGAACTACTCACTCGGCTCTTCTAGTGTTAAGAGAAACCTTCCTCTTGCATTTGAAAAATAGTCTGGAACAAGCCTTTCAATTGTCCCCATATAGTAAATAGCTCTGCATCACCATCATTGTTTCCCAGTCTGCTAGGCATTCTGCCTGCTCTGACTGTCACATATTCATTCATCCATCCGTCTACTGTAAATCTTGACCCTGATGGTTCTACTGCTGCTCTCTCTCTGTCTCTCTGTCTCTCTGTCTCTCTCTCTCTCTCTCTCTCTCTCTCTCTCTCTCTCTCTCTCTCTCTCTCTCTCTCTCTCTCTCTCTCTCTCTCTCTCTCTCTCTCAATTCAATTCAATTCAAGGGGCTTTATTGGTATGGGTAACGTGTTAACATTGCCAAAGCAAGTGAGGTAGATAATATACAAAAGTGAAATAAACAATAAAAACTGTAAACATTACACACATTACAAATGTCATATTACGTATATATACAGTGTTGCAACGATGTACAAATGGTTAAAGATACACAAGGGAAAATAAATAAGCCGTGTCTTTACTATAATTAACTGAAGACTGTTTTTATCAAAGATTCTCTGTAATTAGTTATTACGCGATTAGACTGATTAATCATGTAACCGTAATTACTAGGAAGTCGGGGCACCAAGGAAAAATATTCAGATTACAAAGTTATCATTTCCTAAAATAACTTTTCAGATATTTTATCTGATCAATTAGTCTTTGAATTACTGAATTACTTACTTTACCTCACGTTAGTCTCATTCCAAACGTCGTAAATTGTTGGTTATCTGCACGAACCCAGTCTTCACTATGAGTCATCCATACATCAATTGTCTTAAATCATTTATTTATTACTAACTAAGTAATTCACAGAAATGCATAAACAAACAAATAAGGTAAATGTGGTTACATGAAATGATAGGAGAATGTGCCTTAGTGGGCTAAACCGGCATGGCGGCAAAGTGGGGGTCGACTAAGAAGTCACTACAAAGTGATAATTATAACAATTGAAATACTAATCCTTTGCACATGAACGCTCACTCATTCGGGAACAATTGCAATCAATATTTATATTTACGCCCAGTGTGTCATCTTGATCGCTGGTGAAAAGTTTGTTTATTTTGTAGAATTGTCCGTCTCTCTCCCTCTCTCTCTCTCTCTGTCGTGGTTATAGTGGATCGTTCAGAGTGACATTCATTCTTTTCGTTTTTATAGAATGGATGTTTCGGCGGTTGTCGTTCTTCGCTTTCAATGATACCGAATTCATAGCTGTTCGTAGCTGGATTCTTCACCGATCTTTTATACTTTCTCCGGAACATGAAATTTGTTCGTACCTCAAGTTCTGTGAGTTGGAAGGATTTCCTTTGTCCTCTATGAAAATGTACTCTCTCTATACTGTGTGTCCATGAGGAGATCCTCAGGAATTTACGACGTCTCTCTGACCACAGCAACCTGAAGCAGGAAAGGGGGAGGCAGGGAGAGGGGGATGGGGCTTACTATACCCAAAGAGGCCAACGTCACGACAGGAGTTTTTCAAAATTGGGTTTGATTTCGAATTCTTTGTGGATCTGTGTAATCTGAGGGAAATATGTGTCTCTAATATGGTCATACATTGGACAGGAGGTTCGGAAGTGCAGCTTAGTTTCCACCTCATTTTGTCTCTCTCTCTCTGTCTGTCTGTCTGTAGATTCTCTCTCTCTCTCTCTCTCTCTCTCTCTCTCTCTCTCTCTCTCTCTCTCTCTCTCCCCCCATTATTTATCTGTGTAAACCATTCTCTCCTTCTCTTTCCCTCTCCCTCCTTTACTCCCTGTCTATATCCCAGTGTTTAGTAACAAGGCTGATGGCCTATATCATAGTATCACAGTGTATGGCTCTGATAAACAACTGTAATCTCTCTTCTAGTGTTGTTTCTTCTCATACTCTCCTAACACTCCCTGAGAGCAGCAATTCTCTTCATCTTCTGTTGATATCAATCTCCCATTCCTTTCATTCTCATTCAAAGAAGGAGGGGGAGAGGAGAGGGGGAAGATGGTGTGGTGGGAACCTGAAATAAAAAGGAAATCTCTAAGTTAGCATTAAGTTTCCCGTATTGACTGTGTCTCCTGCTGTTCCATTATTCATAGTTACAGCAGTTGCCAGGAACACTGCTGCCCCACTTCCACTGCACCCCACTCCACTCCACTCTGGTCAGCATGTGTTGAGAGGGAAGTGAAACCTATCGAGTTTGAATTCATTCAGTCGAAGCCCACTCCTTATTACTTCAGTTCTCTAAGCAATTCCATTCCACCTGAATGACTTTAATGAGAATATATGCAAACCTGCTGGAGTTAGAATCATCAGAGGTAAACCATGTTATCGATTCACATGAAATGTAGATATGACACTTCTCTGTCCCTAAATCCTCAGTGTGAACACAGTGTTTAGAGGAGATAGTTGGGTTTCTGGAGCGGCTCTTTTTTCCTCCTATCTGTTGTGAGCACTCTGATTTCTGCTGACTCGGATCGCACTAAAGTGGAGCAGCACATGACTACATATAACAATACCCTCTATACTGCCAGATATTTAATGAGTGCTGCAGTGTGTGTGGTGTGTGTGTGTGTGTGTGTGTGTGTGTGTGCTGCCTACTTCTCCAGGATATGATGACTCCAACCTTTGGATTAACTCTTAAAAACGTATCTGCTTGTGAGAATTGCGGCTCACGCTCAGGGAATAACGGGAGGGAATAGCTTGGGACCTGGAATCGACCAGAATATTCCACACGTCCTGTTTGATACTGCGTTCCTACTGTGACAGAGCTGGGAAACCATTTAACATTGTAGGATTGTAGGTCCGATCATTTTAGGACCGTGAGTAAAAAAAAAACACATTATAAACTCATTATAGTCTAGCCGTAGCTTAAAGCGTCAATCTACAGTTGAAAGAATAACAAAGTGTACTCCCTGCCCGTTTTAGTAAAAAGCTGAGGGATGGAGCTGGAGAAATGTAACCACTCTCAAACTCATAAACACAGCTATGGAAACAAGGACTAACCATCCATGATATCAGTGTTAGTGTTTGTTTACATTTTCTTTGTTTACATCATTGGAGTAAAACAAGTTTATGTTTGGGTTCTGATGGGGTATGTCAGCTTAACTAAGCTCATGGGGCATGTAAATGTTATATTATTTAAGAATCAATGGGGACATATCATTAATTTATATCAGAAAATGGATGAAGCAACTGCAGATTGCCCCTTTAAGAACCTTTAGTCCGCAACTAAGGCCCAGAGTTTTTCCTGGTGATATCACATGGCCAATTATTTATTTAACTAGGCAAGTCAGTTAAGAACAAATTCTTATTTACAATGACAGCCTACTGGGAAACAGTGGGTTAACTGCCTTGTTCAGGGGCAGAATGACAGGTTTTTACCTTGTCAGCTAGGGGATTCGATCCAGCAAACTTTCGGTTACTGGCCCAACGCTCTAACCACGAGGCTACCTGCCGCCCCAAAGACAAACTCCTGGTCTTACACATTTTGTACATCAGCCGTTGGTCTGCAAATGTTCACTGAAGTTCAGTATTTCTTGAGAAACCTTAATATGAAACATGATTCAGTTAATCAGAATTTCATTGAGTAATGATGCAAACAGAATTTTGGTAAAGGTTAATCTTCAGTTCAATACCAAAAGGTCAGACTGTGTATACTGACTTTGTATACTTTGATTTGACATCAAATTGAATATGATTACCAGGAAGTAAAATTGTAACATCAAAGTGTGAAATGAAACACAACTAATGAATTCATCATTCCATGTCTAAATGAACAAGCACCATGAGTAGTGAAGGTCTAATTGAGGTGAACTCGTCAAAGTGAACACACATTTACATCCAGGAAATAGCAACAAACACATAAAAGGAACAGAAGGTGTATTGCTTCCAAATGAGCACACACACAGCAGCCGAGTGATCATTCTGTAGATGACTCTGCTTATTCTCTTTAACAATGACCTCAGAGAGAGGGTGTATGTGTGTGTGTGCGTGTGTGAGACTAATTTCTAAGGCATCCTGATTACCATAGTTCCTTTGTGCCTTTCTCTCTCTCTCTCTCCAACCATACGGTAAATGGCTGCTGGTGAGTTCGGAAGCTCTGAGAGTCTGATTGGGAAGCATGAGAGCAATATCCTAATGGTTCGTATCCATCCACAACATTAACTTCTCTCTCTCTCTCTTTGTGCACTTTGAAGACGTATGTCTTCCTTTCCTTACAGCAATGAAATACACTCCTCCTCCTCCTCTGCCCAGAACATAAAAAGTAGCCACTGATGTTGAAAGGCACTCTCTTTTTATTTGTCTAAGTAAACAGCCACATCGTTCACTGTGATTACAATTGCAGAGGAACACAATCAGAAGGATGAGTTTGATCAATGGCTTGCACTACCTTTAGATCAGGGCTTACCAAACTTTTCAATCAGGCCCCTCTTGCAGCATTGGGGAATGGAGAACACACCTGCAATTCTACACATTTGTCATGGGGTGCACAGAATTTTGCTGTTTTAAAGGTGACAGACAGCTTTATGTCCAGAGATATATCTATATTTATGTCAGTCAATTCTACACTTTGTGACATCAAGTTATAGTACATGATATTCTGCTAGTAATGTCATTGTGACTATGGGGTTTTCTCTGTATCACATCAACAATGCATCGAACAATTCATCATTTTGTCACATCTATCCGATAATGGAATCTTGCTTTTGTGACATCATACTTAAATGAATTATTTTTGTGACCTTCATTTACATTTAAGTCATTTAGCAGACGCTCTTATCCAGAGCGACTTACAAATTGGTGCATACACCTTATGACAACCAGTGGAACAGCCACTTGCATCTAAATCTTGTTGGGGGGGGGGTGAGAAGGATTACTTACCCTTACTTACCCTATCCTAGGTATTCCTTGAAGAGGTGGGGTTTCAGGTGTCTCCGGAAGGTGGTGATTGACTCCGCTGTCCTGGCGTCGTGAGGGAGTTTGTTCCACCATTGGGGGCCAGAGCAGCGAACAGTTTTGACTGGGCTGAGCGGGAACTGTACTTCCTCAGTGGTAGGGAGGCGAGCAGGCCAGAGGTGGATGAACGCAGTGCCCTTGTTTGGGTGTAGGGCCTGATCAGAGCCTGGAGGTACTGAGGTGCCGTTCCCCTCACAGCTCCGTAGGCAAGCACCATGGTCTTGTAGCGGATGCGAGCTTCAACTGGAAGCCAGTGGAGAGAGCGGAGGAGCGGGGTGACGTGAGAGAACTTGGGAAGGTTGAACACCAGATGGGCTGCGGCGTTCTGGATGAGTTGTAGGGGTTTAATGGCACAGGCAGGGAGCCCAGCCAACAGCGAGTTGCAGTAATCAAGACGGGAGATGACAAGTGCCTGGATTAGGACCTGCGCCGCTTCCTGTGTGAGGCAGGGTCGTACTCTGCGGATGTTGTAGAGCATGAACCTACAGGAACGGGACACCGCCTTGATGTTAGTTGAGAACGTCAGGGTGTTGTCCAGGATCACGCCAAGGTTCTTAGCGCTCTGGGAGGAGGACACAATGGAGTTGTCAACCGTGATGGCGAGATCATGGAACGGGTAGTCCTTCCCCGGGAGGAAGAGGAGCTCCGTCTTGCTGAGGTTCAGCTTGAGGTGGTGATCCGTCATCCACACTGATATGTCTGCCAGACATGCAGAGATGCGATTCGCCACCTGGTCATCAGAAGGGGGAAAGGAGAAGATTAATTGTGTGTCGTCTGCATAGCAATGATAGGAGAGACCATGTGAGGTTATGACAGAGCCAAGTGACTTGGTGTATAGCGAGAATAAGAGAGGGCCTAGAACAGAGCCCTGGGGGACACCAGTGGTGAGAGCGCGTGGTGAGGAGACAGATTCTCGCCACGCCACCTGGTAGGAGCGACCTGTCAGGTAGGACGCAATCCAAGCGTGGGCCGCGCCGGAGATGCCCAACTCGGAGAGGGTGGAGAGGAGGATCTGATGGTTCACAGTATCGAAGGCAGCCGATAGGTCTAGAAGGATGAGAGCAAATAATTTTTAGAATGCCGTTTGAGTCTTTGCGTGTCAAAAAAGATATGCATCAAATAAACTACATGACACGTCAAATAACACAATTCTATTATAGAATGTTGTGTGTGCTGTATTTGCATGTGCAATCCAAGCGAAGATACAGATGTTATTAGCAACTAGCTAGCTTTAGCTTGGTACCGAGTTGGCACCAATGCAACCACCCTGAAAACAACATTTTCAATATTGTTAGCAATGATTTAGGAATCCATGTGAGTAAGTATTAGCTAGGTAGCCACTTGTTTTTCTCCTATTGAAATCGAACTTCAGTTCATGAAAATAACTAGCTAGCCAGCTACTTACTTAGCCCTGTTGCCCAAAGCTAACGTTATAAACAGCAAGCTAGCTTAATATAGCTAGTGAGGCTTGACCGGACATGTTGTGAAGTTAGCCACAATAAGGATCAGCCACACTAGTGCAATTTGCGGTTCGACTGCAAAATAAAAGTCCCTTTGAAAGTGGCGCAGAAGGTTACTGTCACGTAGAGTAGGCCAGAAGGCTAAACTGGATAACCTAACCTCTATCAAAATAAAAGATGGCGGAACCGCAAAAGTTCTTCTGTGCAAAGGTGTTTATTTACAAGTGAATTCCGGAACAAAAAAACAACAGTACTGCCATCAACATCTACCTTATGGGACAGCTTAAAAACAATGCTGCCCCATCCACAGCTCAATCCAAAAAAACCTCCCCATGACTGAAAGAGGGCTCCTTTTGTAGGGCTAGCCCCTCCCCTCAGAACAATTAACCCTGGTTAATTAATCAATTAATAATACAAACATACATTTTCCATGAACTAAACATACTAAAGGATATACATTGCAACACGGTTTTAAACAATATCACAACATAACATTTACAACATTACATCACTACTGACAATAGCTTTCAATATGCCCATGTGCATTAATGAGCCATTTGGGACAGGCACTATAAAGCCAACCCAATTCCCTGAGCTCGGGTCCTTTTCCAGCATACCCGGAAGCTACAGAGATGGAGAGAGAGAAACAGAACAAACAAACAATGCGCTCATCCACAACATTGATAAGTATAAAATGCATGCACCAAGACAGAAGTTAATTTGTGTGTCGACCCACATTGTTAACTTATCTTATAATGGCGCAGGGAGGAGTGATGAATATGTGTGTGCGTTAAAGAACCAAATGCTGCCCGCGGCCAGTGACGGACTTCTACGTCACATTACCTTCCTCCTCTCCTGAAGCGACCATGTACGGGAGCCTTGATAGGTAGTCCGCAGTAACGTTCTCTTTTCCTGCCTTGTGACGGACACAGAACCTGAAGGGCTGGAGCTCCAGATACCACCTGGTCACACGAGAATTCCGGTCCTTCATGGTCTGGATCCAGGTCAGTGCTCTGTGGTCCGTGTGCAGGTCAAATTCCCTCCCAAGAAGGTAGTAACGGAGGCTATCTAGGGCCCACTTTATAGCCAGGCACTCCTTTTCGATTGTAGAATACCTGGTTTCCCTGGGCAACAGCTTCCGACTCAGGTACAGCACAGGAAGCTCTTCTCTTGGCTCCCCTTGGGCCAGTACAGCTCCAATTCCTACAGCCGAAGCGTCCACCTGCACGAGAAATCTCTTCTGAAAATCAGGGGTCTGGAGAACAGGGAATGAGCACAGTCGTTTTTTCAGTGTCATGAAGGCTTCCTCACACTCCTCAGTCCACTTCACAGGGTTGCTGGCCCCCTTCGAAGTGAGGTTGGTCAGAGGACAGCGATGGTCGAAAACTGTGGAATGAATCTCCGGTACCACCCTGCCAGACCTAGGAAGGACTTCACCTGTTTCTTGGTTCTGGGTTGAGGGCTATTCCTGATGGACTCCACTTTCTCCACCTGAGGCCGAACTTCACCCTTACCCAGCTGGTAACCCAGGTACTTTGTCTCCTGTTTCGCCCACTCACACTTCAGGAGGTTAAGCGTGAGGCCTGCTTCATGAATCTTCCCCAGGACTCTGCTAAGATGCTGTATGTGCTCCTCCCAGGAGTGGCTGTAGATCACCACGTCGTCCAAGTAAGCAGCACAGTAATCGTCACAGTCCTGGAGGACCTTGTCCATCAGCCTCTGGAAAGTCGCAGGGGCCCCATGAAGGCCAAACGGCATGACCTTGAACTGGAACAGGCCCATTGGCGTCCGGAATGCAGTGTAGGCCTTGGATTGTTCATCCAGGGGCACCTGCCAGTACCCTTTGCAGAGATCCAATGTGGTGATGTAATGAGCTCTACCTATTCTCTCCAGTAAGTCGTCAATGCGGGGCATGGGATAGGCATCAAACTGGGAGATGGCATTCACCTTACGGAGGTCCATGCAGACGCGCAAAGAGCCATCCTTCTTTGGGACAATGACAATAGGGCTGCTCCATTCACTTGAAGATGGCTCGACAACATCCATCTCTATCATGGTGTGGACCTCTACCTTGAGGGCTACCACCAGCCTCTCAGGCACACGGTAAGGATGCTGGCGGACAGGGTTCTGGCCAGGTTTCAAACGAATGACGTGTTCTAGGACTTTGGTTCTTCCTGGTCTCTGACTGAAGAGGGCCGGATACTTGCCAAACAGCTGCTTCAGCTCATCTTGCTTGTCTTCTTCCAGGTGAGCCAGTATGACTTCTGCTCGTTCTTTCCATGCCTCTGTGACCCCATCCGACTCATCCTCTTCTACTCTGCGGACCAGAAAGGACTTTCCTTTGGAGAGTTCCTCTCTCTCTCCCAGGCCTTGAGAAGGTTCACATGGTAGGTTTGCTTCTTCTTACCCTTGTCCGGGTGCAGCACCTCGTAGGTCACTGGGCCCATCTTCCTCCCGATTAGGTACGGTCCTTGCCATTGCGCAAGGAGCTTGCTGGTAGATGAGGGAAGGAGGAGCAGGACTTTCTGTCCTGGCTCAAACTCTCTGTGGCGAGCGTGCTGGTCATAGCCTCTCTTCTGGGCCTTCTGGGCTTGCTGAAGGTTTGCTCTAGCTTCCTCTCGGTACCGTTCCAACCTGTCTCGCATCTGGAGGACATACTGGACAATCCCCTGTCCTGAGGTAGCTACTGGGGAACCTTCCCAGCACTTCTTCAGCAGGTCCAATGGTCCTTGCACTGGCCATCCATAGAGGAGTTCGAATGGCGAGAAACCTGTCGATGCCTGAGGCACCTCCCTGTAAGCAAAAAGCAGAAAGGGTAACCACTTATCCCAGTCTCTACCAGTGTCAGCCACAAACTTCCTCAGCATGTTCTTGAGCGTTTGATTGAATCTCTCTACAAGCCCATCCGTTTGGGGATGGTAGGGAGTAGTCCTCAAGCCTTTAATGCCCAGCTGTCGGTGGAGTTGAACCATCAGTCGCGAGGTGAAGTTTGTCCCTTGGTCCGTCAGGATTTCATCTGGGATTCCTACACGAGAGAAGAGCTGAACAAGAGCACTGATTATTTTTGGAGTGGTTATGGAACGGAGTGGGAAGGCTTCTGGGAACCGGGTGGCATAGTCACAGATCACCAATATATACTTGTAACCTGCACTACTCTTCTCCAAGGGTCCAACAATGTCCATTGCAATTCTCTTGAATGGGGTAGAGATAACAGGCAGTGAACATAGAGGAGCCAGTTCAGACCTACGGACAGCACTGGTTTTCTGGCACGTGGGGCATGATTTGCAGTATTTTTGTACATCAGTATACATGGAGGGCCAAAAGAAACGGGAGCCTAGCCTAAGATAGGTCTTATGTTGCCCTAGATGGCCTGCCCATGGAACTGTATGTGCAAGGTTGAGAACAAGTGGTCTACAGGTAGATGGCACCACCAACTTCCTGCAATCTGCCTCTGACCCAAGGTAGAGTATGTGGTTGTCTACTGTGTAAATCCCCCACATGAAGATTGACTGTCCCCAGCTAAGGCCTTGTCAAACAAACATTTCAAGGTTGCGTCAGACTTCTGCAGTGTAGCAAAATTTTGTGGAACATCCCATTGCACCTCTAACCCAGACACATCAGCAACAGGTACAGGGGTTCCCACATACTTCTCAAGACGCCGCTGGCGGCGTGACTTTCTGGGCCCTTTGGTTCCCCCTCGCACAGACTATCACACAAGTCAGGCAGAGGTTGTAAACCAGCTTTGGCCTGGGCACGAGTGACAACTGAACATGCCATCTGAACATCAGACTGGCAAACTGACTGCTCATATAGCTGACCCCCACACTTCCCAACAGATCAGAGAGTACAGGCACATCCCTCCCCAAAATCATCTCAAAAGGTAGCTTCTCCATTACCCCAACTTTGAGGAGGTATTTCTGACCCCGAATCTCAACTGTGAGCTCAGCTGTGGGCTGCTGTGACTGGTCACCATGAACACATTGGATCAGTGTCTGATGACCATAATCAATGTCATTAACAGGTACATTACCTTTTCTGATCAATGACAGGGAACTGCCGGTGTCAATCATTGCAGTAAGACTTTTACCATTCACTTTTACAGGTACCAAGCATGACCCTTCCCGAGTCTGTCTATTCTGAACACCATCCCCCTCTCTGGGTACATAACAGTAACCTGAGAGCTTGGATTTACGTAGCGGACACATTGAAGCTTTGTGCCCCTGCTGCCGGCAGTAAAAACAGGTCAGACCCCTCCCATCAGAGCGAACTGCATGATCCCTTACCTCCCTCCCAGACACATAACCCCCAGAGTTACCTCCACCATCTCTGGCGTTTCTGATGTCCCTTGTGTCTCTGAGACTCCTTGGAGCGGGTGCTGCAGGTTGTGGTGGGCCCCCTTTACGTGCATTAAGATACTGCAGGGCAAGCTTGGCCGCCATAAGCCCGTCCTTGGGCTCGTGCTCTCGGACCCAGGTTCGAATGTCGTGTGGTAGAACTTGTAGAAGTTGCTCGAGGATGATGACCTCCCGATTTCGTCCTGTGTCTTCTCCCCGGTTGAACCCATCGTCGGTAGAGACCCTTGAGGCGGTGGTACGTCTCTGTCGGCGACTCACCCGATGGCGTTGATGCAGCTCTGAAGCGTTGACGGTAGGTTTCCGGTGAGATGTCAAACTTCACCAGCAGCCCTTCCTTCAAGCCCTTGTAGACATTGGACAGCCCCTCATCCATTGCTGTGTAAGCCTCTAAGGCCTTGCCCGTGAGCAATGGGACAAGCCTGCAGGCCCACTCTACCTCAGGCCACTGCCACGTCTTAGCCATGCGCTCAAACCTCAGCAGGTAGTTTTCAATGTCCTCCCCTGCTGGTATGAGGGCATCTTTGGCTCCTTCCTCAGGAATGCTGGAAGATGGACGTTAACACTGCTGGACTGGTCTCCTGGTGCTGGCCTCATTACTGCTTGGGGTGCCTGCTGTGGAGTTGAAGTCCCTGCTGCATCGAGCCTTTGTCGTCCTGGTGTTGGAAGACCCAATCTTGGGCTCTCACTGACGAGTTCCGCCTGGTGGGGAGCTGTGAGGATAGATTGGCGTAGGCCACGTAACTCCTGTTTAAGGTCTTCGTCCCTCCTCTCAAGGCAGGTGAAAAGTTGCTGAAAAAGGGTTACCATGGTTGGGTGTGGTTCTGGTCCCCCAACTGCTCCTTCAGTCAGCAGCTCACCCAGTTCTGGTTGTCTTTGGCCCCGCGGTCGGGCTCCTAGTTTCTCATACTTGACCTCTTCTTCACCAGACGATTCCATGGTATTCCACCCCGGTTCAACTTCAGGTACCTTTTCTGACAGTTGATGCTGTTGCTGAGAACGCAATCCTGTACGCATTCCTTTACCTCTCTTGTTGGAATTCACTGATTTGCGGTACGCCATCCCACCACTGCCACCATATGTCACGTAGAGTAGGCCAGAAGGCTAAACTGGATAACCTAACCTCTATCAAAATAAAAGATGGCGGAACCGCAAAAGTTCTTCTGTGCAAAGGTGTTTATTTACAAGTGAATTCCGGAACAAAAAAACAACAGTACTGCCATCAACATCTACCTTATGGGACAGCTTAAAAACAATGCTGCCCCATCCACAGCTCAATCCAAAAAACCTCCCCCATGACTGAAAGAGAGGCTCCTTTTGTAGGGCTAGCCCCTCCCCTCAGAACAATTAACCCTGGTTAATTAATCAATTAATAATACAAACATACATTTTCCATGAACTAAACATACTAAAGGATATACATTGCAACACGGTTTTAAACAATATCACAACATAACATTTACAACATTACATCACTACTGACAATAGCTTTCAATATGCCCATGTGCATTAATGAGCCATTTGGGACAGGCACTATAAAGCCAACCCAATTCCCTGAGCTCGGGTCCTTTTCCAGCATACCCGGAAGCTACAGAGATGGAGAGAGAGAAACAGAACAAACAAACAATGCGCTCATCCACAACATTGATAAGTATAAAATGCATGCACCAAGACAGAAGTTAATTTGTGTGTCGACCCACATTGTTAACTTATCTTATAATGGCGCAGGGAGGAGTGATGAATATGTGTGTGCGTTAAAGAACCAAATGCTGCCCGCGGCCAGTGACGGACTTCTACGTCACAGTTACAATTACATATTTAGACTAGATAATGTTGAACAAGTTTGAAGTGTTGGAATGTGGAGCAATGAAATCGGGTATCAGTCGACTCATTGACACCCACAGAATATAACTGTCAAGGGTTTATGTAAATATTAGCATTGTAGCTTTTATGGGAACTGTGGGAACTATAGTACCTTTTCAAGCTCATTATTAAGCTCGGGGCCCAGGGTCTGAACCCCACCCTGTGCAACTGGGTCTTGGACTTCCTGATGGGCCGCCCCTAGGCGGTGAAGGTTATGAAACAACACCTCCACTTCGCTGATCCTCAACACGGGTCCCACAAGGGTGCGTGCTCAGCCCCCTCCCGTACTTCCTGTTCAACCATGACTGCGTGGCCATACACGCCTTCAACTCAATCATCAACTTTGCAGACGACACAAAAGTAGTAGGCCTGATTACCAACAATGATGAGACACCCTACAGGGAGGAGGTGAGGGCCCTGGCGGAGTGGTGCTAGGAAAATAACCTCTCCCTCAACATCAACATAACAAAGGAGTTGATCGTGGACTTTAGGAAAAGGCAGAGGGAGCACGTCCCTATCCACATTGACGGGACCACAGTGGAGAAGGTGGAAAGCTTCCTCAGCATACACATCACTTATGACCTGAAATGGTCCAACCACACAGACAGTGTGGAGAAGAAGCTGCAACCTCAGGAGGCTGAAGAAATGCAGCTATGCTCCTAAAACCCTCAGAAACTTTTACAGTTGCACATTTGAGAGCATCCTGTCAGGCTGTATCACCGCCTGGTACGGCAACTGCACCGCCCGCACCTGCAGGGCTCTCCAGAGGGTGGTACGGTCTGCCCTACGCATCCCCGGGGGCACACTGCCTGCCCTCCAAGACACCTACAGCACCCGATGTCACAGGAAGGCCAAAAAGATAATCAAGGACATCAACCACCTGAGCCACGGCCTGTTCACCCCGCTATCATCCAGAAAGCGAGACTCCACTGTACAGCCTTTCCTATTAACGTTGCATTTTAAAGGCCTTAGTGTGTCTAAACAAAAGGTGTAGTTAAAGAATTCTGCTCTGGAAGGTAGATCCCTGATGATTTTGTCTGCTCATGTAAAGACTGGGTCACTATTGATTCTCTGTAATCCTCCTGAATTGGTAGGATTATCCGTACCTGACACTGTATAAACCACTGTTTACAAAAGACAGCACATCAATGAAAAAGCCTTTTTAAAAAAATGTTTTTATTACTTTTATTTCAATCAGCCTAGCAGCTAAACCGATCCATCCTAATTGTAATCCAGCCAATGACAGCACAGCAGAGGGAACAGGTCGTTATGGACACAGGGTCCTGTACTGATAGTGTGTTCTGGCCATGGTGTATTCTCTCCACCAGTATTCTCCTTGTCCCTCTCTGGGCAGAGCAGCTCGCTCCAATCCTAAACATTGAGAGCTGAGGGAAATAACAATAGACGAGGCCTCTGAGACACATACAGGGACAGACTGACTGGAGCACAGCCATCTGAACAGTCCATTAGGGTTTACAACAACAAGAGGAGAGGGACTGGTGCTCTACACACACATCAACACACGCAATTTATATATTACCGTAATTTACAATAAATGCTGTTTTTATTTCTGTACCAAGTGAACACAAAACAAATCAAATCAAATGTATTTATATAGCCCTTCGTACATCAGCTGATATCTCAAAGTGCTGAACAGAAACCCCGCCTAAAACCCCAAACAGCAAGCAATGCAGGTGTAGAAGCACGGTGGCTAGGAAAAACTCCAAAGAAAGGCCAAAACCTAGGAAGAAACCTAGAGAGGAACCAGGCTTTGAGGGGTGGCCAGTCCTCTTCTGGCTGTGCCGGGTGGAGATTATAACAGAACATGGCCAAGATGTTCAAATGTTCATAAATGACCAGCATGGTCAAATAATAATAATCACAGTAGTTGTCAGTTGGCTTTTCATAGCCGATCATTAAGAGTATCTCTACCACTCCTGCTGTCTCTAGAGAGTTGAAAACAGCATATCTGGGACAGGTAGCACGTCCGGTGAACAGGTCAGGATTCCATAACCGCAGGCAGAACAGTTGAAACTGGAGCAGCAGCATGGCCAGGTGGACTGGGGACAGCAATGAGTACTCATGCCAGGTAGTCCTGAGGCATGGTCCAAGGGCTCAGGTCCTCCGAGATAGAGAAAGAAAGAGAGAATTAGAGAGAGCATACTTAAATTCACACAGGACACCGGATAAGACAGGAGAAGTACTCCAGATATAACAAACTGACCTTAGCCCCCCGACACGTAAACTACTGCAGCATAAATACTGGAGGCTGAGACAGGAGGGGTCAGGAGACACTGTGGCCCCATCCGATGATACCCCCGGACAGGGCCAAACAGGAAGGATATAACTCCACTCACTTTGCCAAAGCACAGCCCCCACACCACTAGAGGGATATCTTCAACCACCAACTTACCATCCTGAGACAAGGCCGAGTATAACCCACAAAGATCTCCGCCACGGCACAACCCAGGGGGAGGGGGTTGCCAACCCAGACAGGAAGATCACATCAGTGACTCAATCCACTCAAGTGACGCACCCCTCCTAGGGACGGCATGAAAGAGCACCAGAGCACCAATGTTGTTTTATTTTGTGCCACACACACACGGGCTTGTTGGTATGCATTTATGTGTGTAGCCTATGTCTGTTTGTGTAGTGTAGTTCTGTCTTCAAATAAATTAATAGTACTAGGACAATGGCCTGGGGATCAGCCCAGTGTGTGTTGTGGGAGGCTGGGATGTGGTCGGTTCATTTTGGTGGTTCCAGTACGACTATTTCATGCTAATGTGGTGTGGCAGAGATGAATGGATGCAGCACTCTGCTTCCTCCTTCCCTCATTCCCTCTCTCACTCTAACAGATGTCCGTGGGCTAATGACTTGTTTTTGAGTTCTACCGTGTGTGTGTGTGTGTGTGTGTGTGTCTGTGTGCGTGCGTGCATGTGTAGATATGCACCGAAAATTATGTTTTGCTCTCCATCTCTGTGAAATTGGTCAACTTGTTTGTGTGGGAGTAGATTTGAGCTAAGGCCATATTTTTCATAATGGTTTTAGATCTTGACTTAGTAATCACACAGAGGATGGTCTTCTAATGATAGCTCCCAAAAGACTAAGACTATAGCAACAATACAATGCAGCAATAATGCAAAAGCCCTGCAATGTACGCTGTGATTACCATGGTGATAAATACTGCAGCCGTGCTGAAAGCTAGCAATAGGCCTATAGTAATATGATGTAGGGGCTGCTGCTGTAAATATGACTTTAAACATGACAGGACTGTGAATGACAAGGGGAAAATGACAGGACTGTGAATGACAAGGGGAAAATGACAGGACTGTGAATGACAAGGAGAAAATGACAGGACTGTGAATCACAAGGAGAAAATGACAGGACTGTGAATGAAAAGGGGAAAATGACAGGACTGTGAATGACAAGGAGAAAATGACAGGACTGTGAATGAAAAGGGGAAAATGACAGGACTGTGAATGACAAGGGGAAAATGACAGGACTGTGAATCACAAGGAGAAAATGACAGGACTGTGAATGACAAGGGGAAAATGACAGGACTGTGAATGACAAGGAGAAAATGACAGGACTGTGAATCACAAGGAGAAAATGACAGGACTGTGAATGAAAAGGGGAAAATGACAGGACTGTGAATGACAAGGAGAAAATGACAGGACTGTGAATGAAAAGGGGAAAATGACAGGACTGTGAATGACAAGGAGAAAATGACAGGACTGTGAATGACAAGGGGAAAATGACAGGACTGTGAATGACAAGGAGAAAATGACAGGACTGTGAATGACAAGGGGAAAATGACAGGACTGTGAATAACAAGGAGAAAATGACAGGACTGTGAATGAAAAGGGGAAAATGACAGGACTGTGAATGACAAGGAGAAAATGACAGGACTGTGAATGACAAGGGGAAAATGACAGGACTGTGAATGACAAGGGGAAAATGACAGGACTGTGAATGACAAGGAGAAAATGACAGGACTGTGAATGACAAGGAGAAAATGACAGGACTGTGAATGAAAAGGGGAAAATGACAGGACTGTGAATGACAAGGAGAAAATTACAGGACTGTGAATGACAGTCACATCCCCCCCCAACATACACAGATGTAAGCTGTGTATGCTCTCTCTACTGGAGGTATACTGAGCCTCTGGGTCCTCCAGGTTCAGACAAAAATGATTCCTCATCTTTATACAGACAAAGGCGAATCCCAGGAGAAGCAGAGACAAAAATACACGTTGAGTGACCTTTGTCTCGCTCCCCCAAGATTACCTGTCAACTGTGTCAAGTATGTGTTTGCGCGTGCGTGTGTGTCTGCGTGTGTGTGCTTAATTTCTTGCGCGTGTTCCCGTTTGTGTGTTTGCTACTGTACCTGCAAATGTGTGTGCAGTGGTGGAAAGAGTATCCTATTGTCATACTAAGGTTAAAATACCTGAAGAGAAAATGACTCAAGTAAAAGTAACCCAGTATAATACTACTTGAGTAAAAGTCTAAAAGTATTTGTTTTTAAATATTCTTAAGTATAAAAATTAAAATTGTTAATAATTTCAAATTCCTTATGTTAAGGAAATCATTTTAATTTACAGATAGCCAGGGGCACAATCCTACACTCCAACATTTAAAAATCAAGCATTTGTGTTTTGTGAGTCTGCAAGACCAGCGGCAGTAGGGATGACCAGAGATGTTCTCTTGATTAGTGCAGGAATTGGACCATTTTCCTGTCCTGCTAAGCATAGAAAATGTACAAGTCAAATTCTGAAACCACTGTGAATTGAGCCAAATGTATTGTACCAGTCAATCTAAAATGTGTATTGAACACTATTCAAGAGGAAAACAATACAACATGGATGTTTTGGAGTCTGATAACTATGTGGAGTCTGATAACTATGTGGAGTCTGATAACGATGTGGAGTCTGATAACTATGAGGAGTCTGATAACTATGTGGAGTCTGATAACTATGAGGAGTCTGATAACTATGTGGAGTCTGATAACTATGAGGAGTCTGATAACTATGTGGAGTCTGATAACTATGAGGAGTCTGATAACTATGTGGAGTCTGATAACTATGAGGAGTCTGATAACTATGTGGAGTCTGATAACTATGAGGAGTCTGATAACTATGTGGAGTCTGATAACTATGTGGAGTCTGATAACTATGTGGAGTCTGATAACTATGAGGAGTCTGATAACTATGTGGAGTCTGATAACTATGAGGAGTCTGATAACTATGAGGAGTCTGATAACTATGTGGAGTCTGATAACTATGTGGAGTCTGATAACTATGTGGAGTCTGATAACTATGTGGAGTCTGATAACTATGAGGAGTCTGATAACTATGAGGAGTCTGATAACTATGAGGAGTCTGATAACTATGTGGAGTCTGATAACTATGTGGAGTCTGATAACTATGTGGAGTCTGATAACTATGTGCAGTCTAATAACTATGTGGAGTCTGATAACTATGAGGAGTCTGATAACTATGTGGAGTCTGATAACTATGAGGAGTCTGATAACTATGTGGAGTCTGATAACTATGAGGAGTCTGATAACTATGTGGAGTCTGATAACTATGTGGAGTCTGATAACTATGAGGAGTCTGATAACTATGTGGAGTCTGATAACTATGAGGAGTCTGATAACTATGAGGAGTCTGATAACTATGTGGAGTCTGATAACTATGTGGAGTCTGATAACTATGTGGAGTCTGATAACTATGAGGAGTCTGATAACTATGTGGAGTCTGATAACTATGAGGAGTCTGATAACTATGTGGAGTCTGATAACTATGAGGAGTCTGATAACTATGTGGAGTCTGATAACTATGTGGAGTCTGATAACTATGTGGAGTCTGATAACTATGTGGAGTCTGATAACTATGAGGAGTCTGATAACTATGAGGAGTCTGATAACTATGAGGAGTCTGATAACTATGTGGAGTCTGATAACTATGTGGAGTCTGATAACTATGTGGAGTCTGATAACTATGTGCAGTCTAATAACTATGTGGAGTCTGATAACTATGAGGAGTCTGATAACTATGATGATAACTATGGAGTCTGATAACTATGAGGAGTCTGATAACTATGAGGAGTCTGATAACTATGTGGAGTCTGATAACTATGTGGAGTCTGATAACTATGTGGAGTCTGATAACTATGTGGAGTCTGATAACTATGAGGAGTCTGATAACTATGAGGAGTCTGATAACTATGAGGAGTCTGATAACTATGAGGAGTCTGATAACTATGTGGAGTCTGATAACTATGTGGAGTCTGATAACTATGTGGAGTCTGATAACTATGTGGTCTGAGTCTGATAACTATGTGGAGTCTGATAACTATGTGGAGTCTGATAACTATGTGGAGTCTGATAACTATGTGGAGTCTGATAACTATGTGGAGTCTGATAACTATGAGGAGTCTGATAACTATGTAGTCTGATAACTATGTGGAGTCTGATAACTATGAGGAGTCTGATAACTATGTGGAGTCTGATAACTATGAGGAGTCTGATAACTATGTGGAGTCTGATAACTATGAGGAGTCTGATAACTATGTGGAGTCTGATAACTATGTGGAGTCTGATAACTATGAGGAGTCTGATAACTATGTGGAGTCTGATAACTATGTGGAGTCTGATAACTATGAGGAGTCTGATAACTATGTGGAGTCTGATAACTATGTGGAGTCTGATAACTATGAGGAGTCTGATAACTATGTGGAGTCTGATAACTATGAGGAGTCTGATAACTATGAGGAGTCTGATAACTATGAGGAGTCTGATAACTATGAGGAGTCTGATAACTATGTGGAGTCTGATAACTATGAGGAGTCTGATAACTATGTCTGGAGTCTGATAACTATGAGGAGTCTGATAACTATGTGGAGTCTGATAACTATGAGGAGTCTGATAACTATGTGGAGTCTGATAACTATGAGGAGTCTGATAACTAACTATGAGGAGTCTGATAACTATGTGGAGTCTGATAACTATGTGGAGTCTGATAACTATGTGGAGTCTGATAACTATGTGGAGTCTGATAACTATGTGGAGTCTGATAACTATGTGGAGTCTGATAACTATGTGGAGTCTGATAACTATGTGGAGTCTGATAACTATGTGGAGTCTGATAACTATGTGGAGTCTGATAACTATGTGGAGTCTGATAACTATGTGGAGTCTGATAACTATGAGGAGGACATTTCCAAATCAAATTGTGGAGTCTGATAACTATGAGGAGTCTGATAACTATGAGGAGTCTGATAACTATGAGGAGTCTGATAACTATGTGGAGTCTGATAACTATGTGGAGTCTGATAACTATGAGGAGTCTGATAACTATGAGGAGTCTGATAACTATGTGGAGTCTGATAACTATGAGGAGTCTGATAACTATGTGGAGTCTGATAACTATGAGGAGTCTGATAACTATGTGGAGTCTGATAACTATGAGGAGTCTGATAACTATGAGGAGTCTGATAACTATGTGGAGTCTGATAACTATGTGGAGTCTGATAACTATGTGGAGTCTGATAACTATGAGGAGGACTTTCCAAATCAAATTGTGGAGTCTGATAACTATGAGGAGTCTGATAACTATGAGGAGTCTGATAACTATGAGGAGTCTGATAACTATGTGGAGTCTGATAACTATGTGGAGTCTGATAACTATGAGGAGTCTGATAACTATGTGGAGTCTGATAACTATGAGGAGTCTGATAACTATGTGGAGTCTGATAACTATGAGGAGTCTGATAACTATGAGGAGGACTTTCCAAATCAAATTGTGGAGTCTGATAACTATGTGGAGTCTGATAACTATGAGGAGTCTGATAACTATGAGGACTTTCCAAATCAAATTGTGGAGTCTGATAACTATGTGGAGTCTGATAACTATGAGGAGGACTTTCCAAATCAAATTGTGGAGTCTGATAACTATGAGGAGGACTTTCCAAATCAAATTGTGGAGTCTGATAACTATGTGGAGTCTGATAACTATGAGGAGTCTGATAACTATGTGGAGTCTGATAACTATGAGGAGTCTGATAACTATGAGGAGTCTGATAACTATGAGGAGTCTGATAACTATGAGGACTTTCCAAATCAAATTGTGGAGTCTGATAAATATGTGGAGTCTGATAACTATGAGGAGTCTGAAATAACTATGTGGAGTCTGATAACTATGAGGAGTCTTTCCAAATCAAATTGTGGAGTCTGATAACTATGTGGAGTCTGATAACTATGAGGAGTCTGATAACTATGTGGAGTCTGATAACTATGAGGAGTCTGATAACTATGAGGAGTCTGATAACTATGAGGAGTCTGATAACTATGAGGAGTCTGATAACTATGTGGAGTCTGATAACTATGAGGAGTCTGATAACTATGAGGAGTCTGATAACTATGTGGAGTCTGATAACTATGTGGAGTCTGATAACTATGTGGAGTCTGATAACTATGTGGAGTCTGATAACTATGTGGAGTCTGATAACTATGTGGAGTCTGATAACTATGTGGAGTCTGATAACTATGTGGAGTCTGATAACTATGTGGAGTCTGATAACTATGAGGAGGACTTTCCAAATCAAAATGTGGAGTCTGATAACTATGAGGAGTCTGATAACTATGAGGAGTCTGATAACTATGAGGAGTCTGATAACTATGTGGAGTCTAATAACTATGTGGAGTCTGATAACTATGAGGAGTCTGATAACTATGAGGAGTCTGATAACTATGTGGAGTCTGATAACTATGAGGAGTCTGATAACTATGTGGAGTCTGATAACTATGAGGAGTCTGATAACTATGTGGAGTCTGATAACTATGAGGAGTCTGATAACTATGAGGAGTCTGATAACTATGTGGAGTCTGATAACTATGTGGAGTCTGATAACTATGTGGAGTCTGATAACTATGAGGTCTGATAACTATGAGGAGTCTGATAACTATGAGGAGTCTGATAACTATGTGGAGTCTGATAACTATGTGGAGTCTGATAACTATGTGGAGTCTGATAACTATGTGGAGTCTGATAACTATGAGGAGTCTGATAACTATGTGGAGTCTGATAACTATGTGGAGTCTGATAACTATGAGGAGTCTGATAACTATGTGGAGTCTGATAACTATGTGGAGTCTGATAACTATGAGGAGTCTGATAACTATGTGGAGTCTGATAACTATGTGGAGTCTGATAACTATGAGGAGTCTGATAACTATGAGGAGTCTGATAACTATGTGGAGTCTGATAACTATGAGGAGTCTGATAACTATGTGGAGTCTGATAACTATGTGGAGTCTGATAACTATGAGGAGTCTGATAACTATGTGGAGTCTGATAACTATGAGGAGTCTGATAACTATGTGGAGTCTGATAACTATGTGGAGTCTGATAACTATGTGGAGTCTGATAACTATGTGGAGTCTGATAACTATGAGGACTCTGATAACTATGTGGAGTCTGAGAACTATGAGGAGTCTGATAACTATGTGGAGTCTGATAACTATGAGGAGTCTGATAACTATGTGGAGTCTGATAACTATGTGGAGTCTGATAACTATGTGGAGTCTGATAACTATGTGGAGTCTGATAACTATGAGGAGTCTGATAACTATGAGGAGTCTGATAACTATGAGGAGTCTGATAACTATGTGGAGTCTGATAACTATGTGGAGTCTGATAACTATGTGGAGTCTGATAACTATGTGGAGTCTGATAACTATGTGGAGTCTGATAACTATGAGGAGTCTGATAACTATGTGGAGTCTGATAACTATGAGGAGTCTGATAACTATGAGGAGTCTGATAACTATGAGGAGTCTGATAACTATGTGGAGTCTGATAACTATGTGGAGTCTGATAACTATGTGGAGTCTGATAACTATGAGGAGTCTGATAACTATGAGGAGTCTGATAACTATGAGGAGTCTGATAACTATGAGGAGTCTGATAACTATGTGGAGTCTGATAACTATGTGGAGTCTGTTAACTATGTGGAGTCTGATAACTATGAGGAGTCTGATAACTATGTGGAGTCTGATAACTATGTGGAGTCTGATAACTATGTGGAGTCTGATAACTATGTGGAGTCTGATAACTATGTGGAGTCTGATAACTATGAGGAGTCTGATAACTATGTGGAGTCTGATAACTATGAGGAGTCTGATAACTATGTGGAGTCTGATAACTATGAGGAGTCTGATAACTATGAGGAGTCTGATAACTGTGGAGTCTGATAACTATGAGGAGTCTGATAACTATGTGGAGTCTGATAACTATGAGGAGTCTGATAACTATGTGGAGTCTGATAACTATGTGGAGTCTGATAACTATGAGGAGTCTGATAACTATGTGGAGTCTGATAACTATGTGGAGTCTGATAACTATGAGGAGTCTGATAACTATGTGGAGTCTGATAACTATGTGGAGTCTGATAACTATGAGGAGTCTGATAACTATGTGGAGTCTGATAACTATGAGGAGTCTGATAACTATGTGGAGTCTGATAACTATGTGGAGTCTGATAACTATGAGGAGTCTGATAACTATGAGGAGTCTGATAACTATGTGGAGTCTGATAACTATGAGGAGTCTGATAACTATGTGGAGTCTGATAACTATGAGGAGTCTGATAACTATGTGGAATCTGATAACTATGTGGAGTCTGATAACTATGAGGAGTCTGATAACTATGTGGAGTCTGATAACTATGAGGAGTCTGATAACTATGTGGAGTCTGATAACTATGAGGAGTCTGATAACTATGTGGAGTCTGATAACTATGAGGAGTCTGATAACTATGAGGAGTCTGATAACTATGTGGAGTCTGATAACTATGTGGAGTCTGATAACTATGTGGAGTCTGATAACTATGTGGAGTCTGATAACTATGTGGAGTCTGATAACTATGAGGAGTCTGATAACTATGTGGAGTCTGATAACTATGTGGAGTCTGATAACTATGAGGAGTCTGATAACTATGTGGAGTTTGATAACTATGAGGAGTCTGATAACTATGTGGAGTCTGATAACTATGAGGAGTCTGATAACTATGTGGAGTCTGATAACTATGAGGAGTCTGATAACTATGAGGAGTCTGATAACTATGAGGAGTCTGATAACTATGTGGAGTCTGATAACTATGAGGAGTCTGATAACTATGTGGAGTCTGATAACTATGAGGAGTCTGATAACTATGTGGAGTCTGATAACTATGAGGAGTCTGATAACTATGTGGAGTCTGATAACTATGTGGAGTCTGATAACTATGAGGAGTCTGATAACTATGTGGAGTCTGATAACTATGAGGAGTCTGATAACTATGTGGAGTCTGATAACTATGAGGAGTCTGATAACTATCTGATAACTATGGAGTCTGATAACTATGAGGAGTCTGATAACTATGTGGAGTCTGATAACTATGAGGAGTCTGATAACTATGAGGAGTCTGATAACTATGAGGAGTCTGATAACTATGTGGAGTCTGATAACTATGTGGAGTCTGATAACTATGAGGAGTCTGATAACTATGAGGAGTCTGATAACTATGAGGAGTCTGATAACTATGTGGAGTCTGATAACTATGTGGAGTCTGATAACTATGAGGAGTCTGATAACTATGAGGAGTCTGATAACTATGAGGAGTCTGATAACTATGTGGAGTCTGATAACTATGTGGAGTCTGATAACTATGAGGAGTCTGATAACTATGTGGAGTCTGATAACTATGAGGAGTCTGATAACTATGTGGAGTCTGATAACTATGTGGAGTCTGATAACTATGTGGAGTCTGATAACTATGAGGAGTCTGATAACTATGAGGAGTCTGATAACTATGTGGAGTCTGATAACTATGAGGAGTCTGATAACTATGTGGAGTCTGATAACTATGAGGAGTCTGATAACTATGTGGAGTCTGATAACTATGAGGAGTCTGATAACTATGAGGAGTCTGATAACTATGAGGAGTCTGATAACTATGTGGAGTCTGATAACTATGAGGAGTCTGATAACTATGTGGAGTCTGATAACTATGAGGAGTCTGATAACTATGTGGAGTCTGATAACTATGTGGAGTCTGATAACTATGTGGAGTCTGATAACTATGTGGAGTCTGATAACTATGAGGAGTCTGATAACTATGTGGAGTCTGATAACTATGTGGAGTCTGATAACTATGTGGAGTCTGATAACTATGTGGAGTCTGATAACTATGTGGAGTCTGATAACTATGAGGAGTCTGATAACTATGTGGAGTCTGATAACTATGTGGAGTCTGATAACTATGAGGAGTCTGATAACTATGTGGAGTCTGATAACTATGAGGAGTCTGATAACTATGTGGAGTCTGATAACTATGAGGAGTCTGATAACTATGAGGAGTCTGATAACTATGTGGAGTCTGATAACTATGAGGAGTCTGATAACTATGAGGAGTCTGATAACTATGTGGAGTCTGATAACTATGTGGAGTCTGATAACTATGTGGAGTCTGATAACTATGAGGAGTCTGATAACTATGTGGAGTCTGATAACTATGAGGAGTCTGATAACTATGTGGAGTCTGATAACTATGAGGAGTCTGATAACTATGTGGAGTCTGATAACTATGTGGAGTCTGATAACTATGTGGAGTCTGATAACTATGTGGAGTCTGATAACTATGAGGAGTCTGATAACTATGAGGAGTCTGATAACTATGTGGAGTCTGATAACTATGTGGAG
This sequence comes from Oncorhynchus keta, assembly GCF_023373465.1. Classification (NCBI taxonomy): domain Eukaryota; kingdom Metazoa; phylum Chordata; class Actinopteri; order Salmoniformes; family Salmonidae; genus Oncorhynchus; species Oncorhynchus keta. The sequence continues at coordinate 24,234,917 of NC_068428.1, forward strand.
TCTGATAACTATGTGGAGTCTGATAACTATGTGGAGTCTGATAACTATGTGGAGTCTGATAACTATGAGGAGTCTGATAACTATGAGGAGTCTGATAACTATGTGGAGTCTGATAACTATGTGGAGTCTGATAACTATGAGGAGTCTGATAACTATGAGGAGTCTGATAACTATGTGGAGTCTGATAACTATGTGGAGTCTGATAACTATGTGGAGTCTGATAACTATGAGGAGTCTGATAACTATGAGGAGTCTGATAACTATGAGGAGTCTGATAACTATGAGGAGTCTGATAACTATGTGGAGTCTGATAACTATGTGGAGTCTGATAACTATGTGGAGTCTGATAACTATGAGGAGTCTGATAACTATGTGGAGTCTGATAACTATGTGGAGTCTGATAACTATGTGGAGTCTGATAACTATGAGGAGTCTGATAACTATGAGGAGTCTGATAACTATGTGGAGTCTGATAACTATGAGGAGTCTGATAACTATGTGGAGTCTGATAACTATGAGGAGTCTGATAACTATGTGGAGTCTGATAACTATGAGGAGTCTGATAACTATGTGGAGTCTGATAACTATGAGGAGTCTGATAACTATGTGGAGTCTGATAACTATGTGGAGTCTGATAACTATGAGGAGTCTGATAACTATGTGGAGTCTGATAACTATGTGGAGTCTGATAACTATGAGGAGTCTGATAACTATGTGGAGTCTGATAACTATGTGGAGTCTGATAACTATGAGGAGTCTGATAACTATGTGGAGTCTGATAACTATGAGGAGTCTGATAACTATGTGGAGTCTGATAACTATGTGGAGTCTGATAACTATGAGGAGTCTGATAACTATGAGGAGTCTGATAACTATGTGGAGTCTGATAACTATGAGGAGTCTGATAACTATGTGGAGTCTGATAACTATGAGGAGTCTGATAACTATGTGGAGTCTGATAACTATGTGGAGTCTGATAACTGATAACTATGAGAGTCTGATAACTATGTGGAGTCTGATAACTATGAGGAGTCTGATAACTATGAGGAGTCTGATAACTATGTGGAGTCTGATAACTATGAGGAGTCTGATAACTATGTGGAGTCTGATAACTATGTGGAGTCTGATAACTATGTGGAGTCTGATAACTATGAGGAGTCTGATAACTATGAGGAGTCTGATAACTATGTGGAGTCTGATAACTATGAGGAGTCTGATAACTATGAGGAGTCTGATAACTATGTGGAGTCTGATAACTATGTGGAGTCTGATAACTATGTGGAGTCTGATAACTATGAGGAGTCTGATAACTATGTGGAGTCTGATAACTATGAGGAGTCTGATAACTATGTGGAGTCTGATAACTATGAGGAGTCTGATAACTATGTGGAGTCTGATAACTATGAGGAGTCTGATAACTATGTGGAGTCTGATAACTATGAGGAGTCTGATAACTATGAGGAGTCTGATAACTATGAGGAGTCTGATAACTATGTGGAGTCTGATAACTATGTGGAGTCTGATAACTATGTGGAGTCTGATAACTATGAGGAGTCTGATAACTATGTGGAGTCTGATAACTATGAGGAGTCTGATAACTATGTGGAGTCTGATAACTATGTGGAGTCTGATAACTATGTGGAGTCTGATAACTATGTGGAGTCTGATAACTATGTGGAGTCTGATAACTATGTGGAGTCTGATAACTATGTGGAGTCTGATAACTATGAGGAGTCTGATAACTATGAGGAGTCTGATAACTATGTGGAGTCTGATAACTATGAGGAGTCTGATAACTATGAGGAGTCTGATAACTATGAGGAGTCTGATAACTATGAGGAGTCTGATAACTATGTGGAGTCTGATAACTATGAGGAGTCTGATAACTATGAGGAGTCTGATAACTATGAGGAGTCTGATAACTATGTGGAGTCTGATAACTATGTGGAGTCTGATAACTATGAGGAGTCTGATAACTATGAGGAGTCTGATAACTATGAGGAGTCTGATAACTATGTGGAGTCTGATAACTATGTGGAGTCTGATAACTATGTGGAGTCTGATAACTATGTGGAGTCTGATAACTATGTGGAGTCTGATAACTATGTGGAGTCTGATAACTATGTGGAGTCTGATAACTATGAGGAGTCTGATAACTATGTGGAGTCTGATAACTATGAGGAGTCTGATAACTATGTGGAGTCTGATAACTATGAGGAGTCTGATAACTATGTGGAGTCTGATAACTATGAGGAGTCTGATAACTATGTGGAGTCTGATAACTATGAGGAGTCTGATAACTATGAGGAGTCTGATAACTATGTGGAGTCTGATAACTATGAGGAGTCTGATAACTATGTGGTCTGAGTCTGATAACTATGAGGAGTCTGATAACTATGTGGAGTCTGATAACTATGTGGAGTCTGATAACTATGTGGAGTCTGATAACTATGTGGAGTCTGATAACTATGTGGAGTCTGATAACTATGAGGAGTCTGATAACTATGTGGAGTCTGATAACTATGAGGAGTCTGATAACTATGTGGAGTCTGATAACTATGTGGAGTCTGATAACTATGGAGTCTGATAACTATGTGGAGTCTGATAACTATGTGGAGTCTGATAACTATGAGGAGTCTGATAACTATGTGGAGTCTGATAACTATGTGGAGTCTGATAACTATGTGGAGTCTGATAACTATGAGGAGTCTGATAACTATGTGGAGTCTGATAACTATGTCTGATAACTATGTGGAGTCTGATAACTATGTATGGAGTCTGATAACTATGTGGAGTCTGATAACTATGTGGAGTCTGATAACTATGTGGAGTCTGATAACTATGAGGAGTCTGATAACTATGAGGAGTCTGATAACTATGAGGAGTCTGATAACTATGTGGAGTCTGATAACTATGTGGAGTCTGATAACTATGAGGAGTCTGATAACTATGAGGAGTCTGATAACTATGAGGAGTCTGATAACTATGTGGAGTCTGATAACTATGAGGAGTCTGATAACTATGAGGAGTCTGATAACTATGTGGAGTCTGATAACTATGAGGAGTCTGATAACTATGTGGAGTCTGATAACTATGTGGAGTCTGATAACTATGTGGAGTCTGATAACTATGAGGAGTCTGATAACTATGTGGAGTCTGATAACTATGAGGAGTCTGATAACTATGTGGAGTCTGATAACTATGAGGAGTCTGATAACTATGTGGAGTCTGATAACTATGTGGAGTCTGATAACTATGTGGAGTCTGATAACTATGAGGAGTCTGATAACTATGTGGAGTCTGATAACTATGAGGAGTCTGATAACTATGTGGAGTCTGATAACTATGTGGAGTCTGATAACTATGTGGAGTCTGATAACTATGAGGAGTCTGATAACTATGTGGAGTCTGATAACTATGTGGAGTCTGATAACTATGAGGAGTCTGATAACTATGTGGAGTCTGATAACTATGTGGAGTCTGATAACTATGTGGAGTCTGATAACTATGAGGAGTCTGATAACTATGTGGAGTCTGATAACTATGAGGAGTCTGATAACTATGTGGAGTCTGATAACTATGAGGAGTCTGATAACTATGTGGAGTCTGATAACTATGTGGAGTCTGATAACTATGTGGAGTCTGATAACTATGTGGAGTCTGATAACTATGAGGAGTCTGATAACTATGAGGAGTCTGATAACTATGAGGAGTCTGATAACTATGTGGAGTCTGATAACTATGAGGAGTCTGATAACTATGTGGAGTCTGATAACTATGAGGAGTCTGATAACTATGTGAGTCTGATAACTATGAGGAGTCTGATAACTATGTGGAGTCTGATAACTATGAGGAGTCTGATAACTATGTGGAGTCTGATAACTATGAGGAGTCTGATAACTATGTGGAGTCTGATAACTATGAGGAGTCTGATAACTATGTGGAGTCTGATAACTATGAGGAGTCTGATAACTATGAGGAGTCTGATAACTATGAGGAGTCTGATAACTATGTGGAGTCTGATAACTATGTGGAGTCTGATAACTATGTGGAGTCTGATAACTATGTGGAGTCTGATAACTATGGAGTCTGATAACTATGTGGAGTCTGATAACTATGTGGAGTCTGATAACTATGTGGAGTCTGATAACTATGTGGAGTCTGATAACTATGTGGAGTCTGATAACTATGAGGAGTCTGATAACTATGTGGAGTCTGATAACTATGTGGAGTCTGATAACTATGAGGAGTCTGATAACTATGAGAGTCTGATAACTATGTGGAGTCTGATAACTATGAGGAGTCTGATAACTATGTGGAGTCTGATAACTATGAGGAGTCTGATAACTATGTGGAGTCTGATAACTATGAGGAGTGATAACTATGAGGAGTCTGATAACTATGAGGAGTCTGATAACTATGTGGAGTCTGATAACTATGTGGAGTCTGATAACTATGAGGAGTCTGATAACTATGTGGAGTCTGATAACTATGTGGAGTCTGATAACTATGAGGAGTCTGATAACTATGTGGAGTCTGATAACTATGAGGAGTCTGATAACTATGTGGAGTCTGATAACTATGTGGAGTCTGATAACTATGTGGAGTCTGATAACTATGAGGAGTCTGATAACTATGAGGAGTCTGATAACTATGAGGAGTCTGATAACTATGAGGAGTCTGATAACTATGTGGAGTCTGATAACTATGTGAGTCTGATAACTATGTGGAGTCTGATAACTATGAGGAGTCTGATAACTATGTGGAGTCTGATAACTATGAGGAGTCTGATAACTATGTGGAGTCTGATAACTATGAGGAGTCTGATAACTATGTGGAGTCTGATAACTATGTGGAGTCTGATAACTATGAGGAGTCTGATAACTATGTGGAGTCTGATAACTATGTGGAGTCTGATAACTATGAGGAGTCTGATAACTATGAGGAGTCTGATAACTATGTGGAGTCTGATAACTATGTGGAGTCTGATAACTATGTGGAGTCTGATAACTATGTGGAGTCTGATAACTATGTGGAGTCTGATAACTATGTGGAGTCTGATAACTATGTGAGTCTGATAACTATGTGGAGTCTGATAACTATGTGGAGTCTGATAACTATGTGGAGTCTGATAACTATGTGGAGTCTGATAACTATGTGGAGTCTGATAACTATGAGGAGTCTGATAACTATGTGGAGTCTGATAACTATGAGGAGTCTGATAACTATGTGGAGTCTGATAACTATGTGGAGTCTGATAACTATGAGGAGTCTGATAACTATGAGGAGTCTGATAACTATGTGGAGTCTGATAACTATGAGGAGTCTGATAACTATGTGGAGTCTGATAACTATGAGGAGTCTGATAACTATGTGGAGTCTGATAACTATGAGGAGTCTGATAACTATGAGGAGTCTGATAACTATGTGGAGTCTGATAACTATGAGGAGTCTGATAACTATGTGGAGTCTGATAACTATGAGGAGTCTGATAACTATGTGGAGTCTGATAACTATGTGGAGTCTGATAACTATGTGGAGTCTGATAACTATGTGGAGTCTGATAACTATGTGGAGTCTGATAACTATGTGGAGTCTGATAACTATGTGGAGTCTGATAACTATGTGGAGTCTGATAACTATGAGTCTGATAACTATGAGGAGTCTGAAATAAATATGTGGAGTCTGATAACTATGAGGAGTCTGATAACTATGAGGAGTCTGATAACTATGAGGAGTCTGATAACTATGTGGAGTCTGATAACTATGAGGAGTCTGATAACTATGAGGAGTCTGATAACTATGAGGAGTCTGATAACTATGTGGAGTCTGATAACTATGAGGAGTCTGATAACTATGTGGAGTCTGATAACTATGAGGAGTCTGATAACTATGTGGAGTCTGATAACTATGAGGAGTCTGATAACTATGAGGAGTCTGATAACTATGTAACTATGAGTCTGATAACTATGTGGAGTCTGATAACTATGTGGAGTCTGATAACTATGAGGAGTCTGAAATAACTATGTGGAGTCTGATAACTATGAGGAGTCTGATAACTATGAGGAGTCTGATAACTATGAGGAGTCTGATAACTATGAGGAGTCTGATAACTATGTGGAGTCTGATAACTATGAGGAGTCTGATAACTATGTGGAGTCTGATAACTATGAGGAGTCTGATAACTATGTGGAGTCTGATAACTATGAGGAGTCTGATAACTATGAGGAGTCTGATAACTATGTGGAGTCTGATAACTATGTGGAGTCTGATAACTATGAGGAGTCTGATAACTATGAGGAGTCTGATAACTTTCCAAATCAAATTGTGGAGTCTGATAACTATGTGGAGTCTGATAACTATGAGGAGGACTTTCCAAATAACTATGTGGAGTCTGATAACTATGAGGAGTCTGATAAATCAAATTGTGGAGTCTGATAACTATGTGGAGTCTGATAACTATGAGGAGTCTGATAACTATGTGGAGTCTGATAACTATGAGGAGTCTGATAACTATGAGGAGTCTGATAACTATGAGGAGTCTGATAACTATGAGGACTGATAACTATGAGGAGTCTGATAACTATGTGGAGTCTGATAACTATGAGGAGTCTGATCAAACTATGTGGAGTCTGATAACTATGAGGAGTCTGACTATGTTTCTAAATCAAACTATGTGGAGTCTGATAACTATGTGGGAGTCTGATAACTATGAGGAGTCTGATAACTATGTGGAGTCTGATAACTATGAGGAGTCTGATAACTATGAGGAGTCTGATAACTATGAGGAGTCTGATAACTATGAGGAGTCTGATAACTATGTGGAGTCTGATAACTATGAGGAGTCTGATAACTATGAGGAGTCTGATAACTATGTGGAGTCTGATAACTATGTGGAGTCTGATAACTATGTGGAGTCTGATAACTATGTGGAGTCTGATAACTATGTGGAGTCTGATAACTATGTGGAGTCTGATAACTATGTGGAGTCTGATAACTATGTGGAGTCTGATAACTATGTGGAGTCTGATAACTATGAGGAGTCTTTCCAAATCAAGTTGTGGAGTCTGATAACTATGAGGAGTCTGATAACTATGAGGAGTCTGATAACTATGAGGAGTCTGATAACTATGTGGAGTCTGATAACTATGTGGAGTCTGATAACTATGAGGAGTCTGATAACTATGAGGAGTCTGATAACTATGTGGAGTCTGATAACTATGAGGAGTCTGATAACTATGTGGAGTCTGATAACTATGAGGAGTCTGATAACTATGTGGAGTCTGATAACTATGAGGAGTCTGATAACTATGTGGAGTCTGATAACTATGTGGAGTCTGATAACTATGTGGAGTCTGATAACTATGGAGTCTGATAACTATGAGGAGTCTGATAACTATGAGGAGTCTGATAACTATGTGGAGTCTGATAACTATGTGGAGTCTGATAACTATGTGGAGTCTGATAACTATGTGGAGTCTGATAACTATGTGGAGTCTGATAACTATGTGGAGTCTGATAACTATGTGGAGTCTGATAACTATGTGGAGTCTGATAACTATGTGGAGTCTGATAACTATGTGGAGTCTGATAACTATGAGGAGTCTGATAACTATGTGGAGTCTGATAACTATGAGGAGTCTGATAACTATGTGGAGTCTGATAACTATGTGGAGTCTGATAACTATGTGGAGTCTGATAACTATGTGGAGTCTGATAACTATGTGGAGTCTGATAACTATGTGGAGTCTGATAACTATGAGGAGTCTGATAACTATGAGGAGTCTGATAACTATGTGGAGTCTGATAACTATGTGGAGTCTGATAACTATGAGGAGTCTGATAACTATGTGGAGTCTGATAACTATGAGGAGTCTGATAACTATGTGGAGTCTGATAACTATGTGGAGTCTGATAACTATGAGGAGTCTGATAACTATGTGGAGTCTGATAACTATGAGGAGTCTGATAACTATGTGGAGTCTGATAACTATGAGGAGTCTGATAACTATGTGGAGTCTGATAACTATGTGGAGTCTGATAACTATGTGGAGTCTGATAACTATGTGGAGTCTGATAACTATGAGGAGTCTGATAACTATGAGGAGTCTGATAACTATGAGGAGTCTGATAACTATGTGGAGTCTGATAACTATGTGGAGTCTGATAACTATGTGGAGTCTGATAACTATGTGGAGTCTGATAACTATGTGGAGTCTGATAACTATGAGGAGTCTGATAACTATGTGGAGTCTGATAACTATGAGGAGTCTGATAACTATGAGGAGTCTGATAACTATGAGGAGTCTGATAACTATGTGGAGTCTGATAACTATGAGGAGTCTGATAACTATGTGGAGTCTGATAACTATGAGGAGTCTGATAACTATGAGGAGTCTGATAACTATGAGGAGTCTGATAACTATGAGGAGTCTGATAACTATGTGGAGTCTGATAACTATGTGGAGTCTGATAACTATGTGGAGTCTGATAACTATGAGGAGTCTGATAACTATGTGGAGTCTGATAACTATGTGGAGTCTGATAACTATGTGGAGTCTGATAACTATGTGGAGTCTGATAACTATGAGAGTCTGAGTCTGATAACTATGAGAGTCTGATAACTATGTGGAGTCTGATAACTATGTGGAGTCTGATAACTATGAGGAGTCTGATAACTATGAGGAGTCTGATAACTATGTGGAGTCTGATAACTATGAGGAGTCTGATAACTATGTGGAGTCTGATAACTATGAGGAGTCTGATAACTATGTGGAGTCTGATAACTATGTGGAGTCTGATAACTATGAGGAGTCTGATAACTATGTGGAGTCTGATAACTATGTGGAGTCTGATAACTATGAGGAGTCTGATAACTATGTGGAGTCTGATAACTATGTGGAGTCTGATAACTATGAGGAGTCTGATAACTATGTGGAGTCTGATAACTATGAGGAGTCTGATAACTATGTGGAGTCTGATAACTATGTGGAGTCTGATAACTATGAGGAGTCTGATAACTATGAGGAGTCTGATAACTATGAGGAGTCTGATAACTATAACTGGAGTCTGATAACTATGAGGAGTCTGATAACTATGTGGAGTCTGATAACTATGAGGAGTCTGATAACTATGAGGAGTCTGATAACTATGAGGAGTCTGATAACTATGTGGAGTCTGATAACTATGAGGAGTCTGATAACTATGTGGAGTCTGATAACTATGTGGAGTCTGATAACTATGTGGAGTCTGATAACTATGTGGAGTCTGATAACTATGTGGAGTCTGATAACTATGTGGAGTCTGATAACTATGAGGAGTCTGATAACTATGATCTGATAACTATGAGGAGTCTGATAACTATGTGGAGTCTGATAACTATGAGGAGTCTGATAACTATGTGGAGTCTGATAACTATGAGGAGTCTGATAACTATGTGGAGTCTGATAACTATGAGGAGTCTGATAACTATGTGGAGTCTGATAACTATGAGGAGTCTGATAACTATGTGGAGTCTGATAACTATGAGGAGTCTGATAACTATGTGGAGTCTGATAACTATGGGAGTCTGATAACTATGTGGAGTCTGATAACTATGAGGAGTCTGATAACTATGTGGAGTCTGATAACTATGAGGAGTCTGATAACTATGAGGAGTCTGATAACTATGAGGAGTCTGATAACTATGTGCAGTCTAATAACTATGTGGAGTCTGATAACTATGTGGAGTCTGATAACTATGAGGAGTCTGATAACTATGTGGAGTCTGATAACTATGAGGAGTCTGATAACTATGTGGAGTCTGATAACTATGAGTCTGATAACTATGTGGAGTCTGATAACTATGAGGAGTCTGATAACTATGAGGAGTCTGATAACTATGTGAGTCTGATAACTATGTGGAGTCTGATAACTATGAGGAGTCTGATAACTATGAGGAGTCTGATAACTATGAGGAGTCTGATAACTATGTGGAGTCTGATAACTATGTGGAGTCTGATAACTATGTGGAGTCTGATAACTATGAGGAGTCTGATAACTATGAGGAGTCTGATAACTATGTGGAGTCTGATAACTATGAGGAGTCTGATAACTATGAGGAGTCTGATAACTATGAGGAGTCTGATAACTATGTGGAGTCTGATAACTATGTGGAGTCTGATAACTATGTGGAGTCTGATAACTATGAGGAGTCTGATAACTATGTGGAGTCTGATAACTATGTGGAGTCTGATAACTATGAGGAGTCTGATAACTATGTGGAGTCTGATAACTATGAGGAGTAACTCTGATAACTATGAGGAGTCTGATAACTATGTGGAGTCTGATAACTATGAGGAGTCTGATAACTATGTGGAGTCTGATAACTATGAGGAGTCTGATAACTATGTGAGTCTGATAACTATGTGGAGTCTGATAACTATGAGGAGTCTGATAACTATGTGGAGTCTGATAACTATGTGGAGTCTGATAACTATGAGGAGTCTGATAACTATGTGGAGTCTGATAACTATGAGGAGTCTGATAACTATGAGGAGTCTGATAACTATGTGGAGTCTGATAACTATGAGGAGTCTGATAACTATGTGGAGTCTGATAACTATGTGGAGTCTGATAACTATGAGGAGTCTGATAACTATGAGGAGTCTGATAACTATGTGGAGTCTGATAACTATGTGGAGTCTGATAACTATGTGGAGTCTGATAACTATGTGGAGTCTGATAACTATGAGGAGTCTGATAACTATGTGGAGTCTGATAACTATGAGGAGTCTGATAACTATGTGGAGTCTGATAACTATGAGGAGTCTGATAACTATGAGGAGTCTGATAACTATGTGGAGTCTGATAACTATGAGGAGTCTGATAACTATGATAACTATGTGGAGTCTGATAACTATGTGGAGTCTGATAACTATGTGGAGTCTGATAACTATGAGGAGTCTGATAACTATGTGGAGTCTGATAACTATGTGGAGTCTGATAACTATGTGGAGTCTGATAACTATGTGGAGTCTGATAACTATGAGGAGTCTGATAACTATGAGGAGTCTGATAACTATGTGGAGTCTGATAACTATGTGGAGTCTGATAACTATGAGGAGTCTGATAACTATGTGGAGTCTGAGTCTGATAACTATGTGGAGTCTGATAACTATGAGGAGTCTGATAACTATGTGGAGTCTGATAACTATGTGGAGTCTGATAACTATGAGGAGTCTGATAACTATGTGGAGTCTGATAACTATGAGGAGTCTGATAACTATGAGGAGTCTGATAACTATGAGGATAACTATGTGGAGTCTGATAACTATGTGGAGTCTGATAACTATGTGGAGTCTGATAACTATGAGGAGTCTGATAACTATGTGGAGTCTGATAACTATGAGGAGTCTGATAACTATGTGGAGTCTGATAACTATGAGGAGTCTGATAACTATGTGGAGTCTGATAACTATGAGGAGTCTGATAACTATGTGGAGTCTGATAACTATGTGGGAGTCTGATAACTATGTGGAGTCTGATAACTATGTGGAGTCTGATAACTATGTGGAGTCTGATAACTATGAGGAGTCTGATAACTATGTGGAGTCTGATAACTATGTGGAGTCTGATAACTATGAGGAGTCTGATAACTATGTGGAGTCTGATAACTATGTGGAGTCTGATAACTATGTGGAGTCTGATAACTATGAGGAGTCTGATAACTATGTGGAGTCTGATAACTATGTGGAGTCTGATAACTATGAGGAGTCTGATAACTATGTGGAGTCTGATAACTATGAGGAGTCTGATAACTATGAGGAGTCTGATAACTATGTGGAGTCTGATAACTATGAGGAGTCTGATAACTATGAGGAGTCTGATAACTATGAGGAGTCTGATAACTATGAGGAGTCTGATAACTATGAGGAGTCTGATAACTATGTGGAGTCTGATAACTATGAGGAGTCTGATAACTATGTGGAGTCTGATAACTATGAGGAGTCTGATAACTATGTGGAGTCTGATAACTATGTGGAGTCTGATAACTATGTGGAGTCTGATAACTATGAGGAGTCTGATAACTAACTATAACTATGTGGAGTCTGATAACTATGAGGAGTCTGATAACTATGTGGAGTCTGATAACTATGTGGAGTCTGATAACTATGTGGAGTCTGATAACTATGTGGAGTCTGATAACTATGTGGAGTCTGATAACTATGAGGAGTCTGATAACTATGTGGAGTCTGATAACTATGTGGAGTCTGATAACTATGAGGAGTCTGATAACTATGAGGAGTCTGATAACTATGAGGAGTCTGATAACTATGTGGAGTCTGATAACTATGTGGAGTCTGATAACTATGTGGAGTCTGATAACTATGAGGAGTCTGATAACTATGTGGAGTCTGATAACTATGAGGAGTCTGATAACTATGTGAGTCTGATAACTATGAGGAGTCTGATAACTATGTGGAGTCTGATAACTATGTGGAGTCTGATAACTATGTGGAGTCTGATAACTATGTGGAGTCTGATAACTATGTGGAGTCTGATAACTATGAGGAGTCTGATAACTATGTGGAGTCTGATAACTATGTGGAGTCTGATAACTATGAGGAGTCTGATAACTATGTGGAGTCTGATAACTATGTGGAGTCTGATAACTATGTGGAGTCTGATAACTATGAGGAGTCTGATAACTATGTGGAGTCTGATAACTATGTGGAGTCTGATAACTATGTGGAGTCTGATAACTATGTGGAGTCTGATAACTATGAGGAGTCTGATAACTATGAGGAGTCTGATAACTATGTGGAGTCTGATAACTATGAGGAGTCTGATAACTATGTGGAGTCTGATAACTATGAGGAGTCTGATAACTATGTGGAGTCTGATAACTATGAGGAGTCTGATAACTATGTGGAGTCTGATAACTATGAGGAGTCTGATAACTATGTGGAGTCTGATAACTATGTGGAGTCTGATAACTATGAGGAGTCTGATAACTATGTGGAGTCTGATAACTATGTGGAGTCTGATAACTATGTGGAGTCTGATAACTATGTGGAGTCTGATAACTATGTGGAGTCTGATAACTATGAGGAGTCTGATAACTATGTGGAGTCTGATAACTATGTGGAGTCTGATAACTATGTGGAGTCTGATAACTATGAGGAGTCTGATAACTATGTGGAGTCTGATAACTATGAGGAGTCTGATAACTATGTGGAGTCTGATAACTATGTGGAGTCTGATAACTATGTGGAGTCTGATAACTATGTGGAGTCTGATAACTATGTGGAGTCTGATAACTATGAGGAGTCTGATAACTATGTGGAGTCTGATAACTATGTGGAGTCTGATAACTATGAGGAGTCTGATAACTATGTGGAGTCTGATAACTATGTGGAGTCTGATAACTGATCTGATAACTATGTGGAGTCTGATAACTATGAGGAGTCTGATAACTATGTGGAGTCTGATAACTATGAGGAGTCTGATAACTATGTGGAGTCTGATAACTATGAGGAGTCTGATAACTATGTGGAGTCTGATAACTATGAGGAGTCTGATAACTATGTGGAGTCTGATAACTATGTGGAGTCTGATAACTATGTGGAGTCTGATAACTATGTGGAGTCTGATAACTATGAGGAGTCTGATAACTATGTGGAGTCTGATAACTATGTGGAGTCTGATAACTATGTGGAGTCTGATAACTATGAGGAGTCTGATAACTATGTGGAGTCTGATAACTATGAGGAGTCTGATAACTATGTGGAGTCTGATAACTATGAGGAGTCTGATAACTATGAGGAGTCTGATAACTATGTGGAGTCTGATAACTATGAGGAGTCTGATAACTATGTGGAGTCTGATAACTATGAGGAGTCTGATAACTATGTGGAGTCTGATAACTATGAGGAGTCTGATAACTATGTGGAGTCTGATAACTATGTGGAGTCTGATAACTATGAGGAGTCTGATAACTATGAGGAGTCTGATAACTATGTGGAGTCTGATAACTATGTGGAGTCTGATAACTATGTGGAGTCTGATAACTATGAGGAGTCTGATAACTATGTGGAGTCTGATAACTATGAGGAGTCTGATAACTATGTGGAGTCTGATAACTATGAGGAGTCTGATAACTATGAGGAGTCTGATAACTATGAGGAGTCTGATAACTATGTGGAGTCTGATAACTATGAGGAGTCTGATAACTATGTGGAGTCTGATAACTATGTGGAGTCTGATAACTATGTGGAGTCTGATAACTATGTGGAGTCTGATAACTATGAGGAGTCTGATAACTATGAGGAGTCTGATAACTATGAGGAGTCTGATAACTATGTGGAGTCTGATAACTATGTGGAGTCTGATAACTATGTGGAGTCTGATAACTATGTGGAGTCTGATAACTATGTGGAGTCTGATAACTATGTGGAGTCTGATAACTATGTGAGTCTGATAACTATGAGGAGTCTGATAACTATGAGGAGTCTGATAACTATGTGGAGTCTGATAACTATGAGGAGTCTGATAACTATGTGGAGTCTGATAACTATGAGGAGTCTGATAACTATGTGGAGTCTGATAACTATGTGGAGTCTGATAACTATGTGGAGTCTGATAACTATGTGGAGTCTGATAACTATGTGGAGTCTGATAACTATGAGGAGTCTGATAACTATGAGGAGTCTGATAACTATGAGGAGTCTGATAACTATGAGGAGTCTGATAACTATGTGGAGTCTGATAACTATGAGGAGTCTGATAACTATGTGGAGTCTGATAACTATGTGGAGTCTGATAACTATGTGGAGTCTGATAACTATGTGGAGTCTGATAACTATGTGGAGTCTGATAACTATGTGAGTCTGATAACTATGAGGAGTCTGATAACTATGTGGAGTCTGATAACTATGAGGAGTCTGATAACTATGATGTGGAGTCTGATAACTATGTGGAGTCTGATAACTATGAGGAGTCTGATAACTATGAGGAGTCTGATAACTATGTGGAGTCTGATAACTATGTGGAGTCTGATAACTATGAGGAGTCTGATAACTATGTGGAGTCTGATAACTATGAGGAGTCTGATAACTATGTGGAGTCTGATAACTATGAGGAGTCTGATAACTATGTGGAGTCTGATAACTATGAGGAGTCTGATAACTATGTGGAGTCTGATAACTATGAGGAGTCTGATAACTATGTGGAGTCTGATAACTATGAGGAGTCTGATAACTATGTGGAGTCTGATAACTATGAGGAGTCTGATAACTATGTGGAGTCTGATAACTATGAGGAGTCTGATAACTATGTGGAGTCTGATAACTATGTGGAGTCTGATAACTATGTGGAGTCTGATAACTATGTGGAGTCTGATAACTATGAGGAGTCTGATAACTATGTGGAGTCTGATAACTATGAGGAGTCTGATAACTATGTGGAGTCTGATAACTATGAGGAGTCTGATAACTATGTGGAGTCTGATAACTATGTGGAGTCTGATAACTATGAGGAGTCTGATAACTATGTGGAGTCTGATAACTATGTGGAGTCTGATAACTATGTGGAGTCTGATAACTATGTGGAGTCTGATAACTATGAGGAGTCTGATAACTATGTGGAGTCTGATAACTATGTGGAGTCTGATAACTATGTGGAGTCTGATAACTATGTGGAGTCTGATAACTATGTGGAGTCTGATAACTATGTGGAGTCTGATAACTATGTGGAGTCTGATAACTATGAGGAGTCTGATAACTATGTGGAGTCTGATAACTATGAGGAGTCTGATAACTATGTGGAGTCTGATAACTATGAGGAGTCTGATAACTATGTGGAGTCTGATAACTATGAGGAGTCTGATAACTATGAGGAGTCTGATAACTATGAGGAGTCTGATAACTATGTGGAGTCTGATAACTATGTGGAGTCTGATAACTATGAGGAGTCTGATAACTATGTGGAGTCTGATAACTATGAGGAGTCTGATAACTATGTGGAGTCTGATAACTATGAGGAGTCTGATAACTATGTGGAGTCTGATAACTATGTGGAGTCTGATAACTATGTGGAGTCTGATAACTATGAGGAGTCTGAGTCTGATAACTATGTGGAGTCTGATAACTATGTGGAGTCTGATAACTATGAGGAGTCTGATAACTATGTGGAGTCTGATAACTATGTGGAGTCTGATAACTATGTGGAGTCTGATAACTATGAGGAGTCTGATAACTATGTGGAGTCTGATAACTATGTGGAGTCTGATAACTATGAGAGTCTGATAACTATGTGGAGTCTGATAACTATGTGGAGTCTGATAACTATGTGGAGTCTGATAACTATGTGGAGTCTGATAACTATGAGGAGTCTGATAACTATGTGGAGTCTGATAACTATGGAGTCTGATAACTATGTGGAGTCTGATAACTATGAGGAGTCTGATAACTATGTGGAGTCTGATAACTATGTGGAGTCTGATAACTATGTGGAGTCTGATAACTATGAGGAGTCTGATAACTATGTGGAGTCTGATAACTATGAGGAGTCTGATAACTATGTGGAGTCTGATAACTATGAGGAGTCTGATAACTATGTGGAGTCTGATAACTATGTGGAGTCTGATAACTATGAGGAGTCTGATAACTATGTGGAGTCTGATAACTATGAGGAGTCTGATAACTATGTGGAGTCTGATAACTATGTGGAGTCTGATAACTATGTGGAGTCTGATAACTATGAGGAGTCTGATAACTATGTGGAGTCTGATAACTATGTGGAGTCTGATAACTATGTGGTCTGATAACTATGTCTGATAACTATGAGGAGTCTGATAACTATGAGGAGTCTGATAACTATGAGGAGTCTGATAACTATGTGGAGTCTGATAACTATGTGGAGTCTGATAACTATGTGGAGTCTGATAACTATGTGGAGTCTGATAACTATGAGGAGTCTGATAACTATGTGGAGTCTGATAACTATGAGGAGTCTGATAACTATGTGGAGTCTGATAACTATGAGGAGTCTGATAACTATGTGGAGTCTGATAACTATGTGGAGTCTGATAACTATGAGGAGTCTGATAACTATGTGGAGTCTGATAACTATGAGGAGTCTGATAACTATGAGGAGTCTGATAACTATGTGGAGTCTGATAACTATGAGGAGTCTGATAACTATGTGGAGTCTGATAACTATGAGGAGTCTGATAACTATGTGGAGTCTGATAACTATGAGGAGTCTGATAACTATGTGGAGTCTGATAACTATGAGGAGTCTGATAACTATGTGGAGTCTGATAACTATGTGGAGTCTGATAACTATGTGGAGTCTGATAACTATGTGGAGTCTGATAACTATGAGGAGTCTGATAACTATGTGGAGTCTGATAACTATGAGGAGTCTGATAACTATGTGGAGTCTGATAACTATGTGGGAGTCTGAAACTATGTGGAGTCTGATAACTATGAGGAGTCTGATAACTATGAGGAGTCTGATAACTATGTGGAGTCTGATAACTATGAGGAGTCTGATAACTATGTGGAGTCTGATAACTATGAGGAGTCTGATAACTATGTGGAGTCTGATAACTATGAGGAGTCTGATAACTATGTGGAGTCTGATAACTATGTGGAGTCTGATAACTATGTGAGTCTGATAACTATGTGGAGTCTGATAACTATGAGGAGTCTGATAACTATGAGGAGTCTGATAACTATGTGGAGTCTGATAACTATGTGGAGTCTGATAACTATGTGGAGTCTGATAACTATGTGGAGTCTGATAACTATGTGGAGTCTGATAACTATGTGGAGTCTGATAACTATGTGGAGTCTGATAACTATGTGGAGTCTGATAACTATGAGGAGTCTGATAACTATGAGGAGTCTGATAACTATGTGGAGTCTGATAACTATGAGGAGTCTGATAACTATGTGGAGTCTGATAACTATGAGGAGTCTGATAACTATGTGGAGTCTGATAACTATGAGGAGTCTGATAACTATGTGGAGTCTGATAACTATGAGGAGTCTGATAACTATGTGGAGTCTGATAACTATGTGGAGTCTGATAACTATGAGGAGTCTGATAACTATGTGGAGTCTGATAACTATGTGGAGTCTGATAACTATGAGGAGTCTGATAACTATGTGGAGTCTGATAACTATGTGGAGTCTGATAACTATGAGGAGTCTGATAACTATGTGGAGTCTGATAACTATGAGGAGTCTGATAACTATGTGGAGTCTGATAACTATGTGAGTCTGATAACTATGTGGAGTCTGATAACTATGAGGAGTCTGATAACTATGTGGAGTCTGATAACTATGAGGAGTCTGATAACTATGTGGAGTCTGATAACTATGAGGAGTCTGATAACTATGAGGAGTCTGATAACTATGTGAGTCTGATAACTATGAGGAGTCTGATAACTATGTGGAGTCTGATAACTATGAGGAGTCTGATAACTATGTGGAGTCTGATAACTATGAGGAGTCTGATAACTATGTGGAGTCTGATAACTATGAGGAGTCTGATAACTATGTGGAGTCTGATAACTATGAGGAGTCTGATAACTATGTGGAGTCTGATAACTATGAGGAGTCTGATAACTATGTGGAGTCTGATAACTATGTGGAGTCTGATAACTATGAGGAGTCTGATAACTATGTGGAGTCTGATAACTATGTGGAGTCTGATAACTATGTGGAGTCTGATAACTATGAGGGAGTCTGATAACTATGTGGAGTCTGATAACTATGAGGAGTCTGATAACTATGTGGAGTCTGATAACTATGAGGAGTCTGATAACTATGTGGAGTCTGATAACTATGAGGAGTCTGATAACTATGTGGAGTCTGATAACTATGAGGAGTCTGATAACTATGAGGAGTCTGATAACTATGTGGAGTCTGATAACTATGTGGAGTCTGATAACTATGAGGAGTCTGATAACTATGTGGAGTCTGATAACTATGTGGAGTCTGATAACTATGTGGAGTCTGATAACTATGAGGAGTCTGATAACTATGTGGAGTCTGATAACTATGTGGAGTCTGATAACTATGAGGAGTCTGATAACTATGTGGAGTCTGATAACTATGTGGAGTCTGATAACTATGTGGAGTCTGATAACTATGTGGAGTCTGATAACTATGAGGAGTCTGATAACTATGAGGAGTCTGATAACTATGTGGAGTCTGATAACTATGAGGGAGTCTGATAACTATGAGGAGTCTGATAACTATGTGGAGTCTGATAACTATGAGGAGTCTGATAACTATGTGGAGTCTGATAACTATGAGGAGTCTGATAACTATGAGAGTCTGATAACTATGAGGAGTCTGATAACTATGTGGAGTCTGATAACTATGTGGAGTCTGATAACTATGAGGAGTCTGATAACTATGAGGAGTCTGATAACTATGAGGAGTCTGATAACTATGTGGAGTCTGATAACTATGAGGAGTCTGATAACTATGTGGAGTCTGATAACTATGTGGAGTCTGATAACTATGAGGAGTCTGATAACTATGTGGAGTCTGATAACTATGTGGAGTCTGATAACTATGTGGAGTCTGATAACTATGTGGAGTCTGATAACTATGAGGAGTCTGATAACTATGAGGAGTCTGATAACTATGTGGAGTCTGATAACTATGAGGAGTCTGATAACAAATCTGATAACTATGTGGAGTCTGATAACTATGAGGAGTCTGATAACTATGAGGAGTCTGATAACTATGAGGAGTCTGATAACTATGTGGAGTCTGATAACTATGAGGAGTCTGATAACTATGTGGAGTCTGATAACTATGAGGAGTCTGATAACTATGTGGAGTCTGATAACTATGAGGAGTCTGATAACTATGTGGAGTCTGATAACTATGTGGAGTCTGATAACTATGTGGAGTCTGATAACTATGTGGAGTCTGATAACTATGAGGAGTCTGATAACTATGTCTGATAACTATGAGTCTGATAACTATGTGGAGTCTGATAACTATGAGGAGTCTGATAACTATGTGGAGTCTGATAACTATGAGGAGTCTGATAACTATGTGGAGTCTGATAACTATGAGGAGTCTGATAACTATGAGGAGTCTGATAACTATGAGGAGTCTGATAACTATGTGGAGTCTGATAACTATGTGGAGTCTGATAACTATGTGGAGTCTGATAACTATGAGGAGTCTGATAACTATGTGGAGTCTGATAACTATGAGGAGTCTGATAACTATGTGGAGTCTGATAACTATGTGGAGTCTTATAACTATGAGGAGTCTGATAACTATGAGGAGTCTGATAACTATGAGGAGTCTGATAACTATGTGGAGTCTGATAACTATGTGGAGTCTGATAACTATGAGGAGTCTGATAACTATGTGGAGTCTGATAACTATGAGGAGTCTGATAACTATGTGGAGTCTGATAACTATGTGAGTCTGATAACTATGTGGAGTCTGATAACTATGTGGAGTCTGATAACTATGAGGAGTCTGATAACTATGTGGAGTCTGATAACTATGAGGAGTCTGATAACTATGTGGAGTCAAATAACTATGAGGAGTCTGATAACTATGTGGAGTCTGATAACTATGAGGAGTCTGATAACTATGTGGAGTCTGATAACTATGAGGAGTCTGATAACTATGTCCAGTCTGATAACTATGTGGAGTCTGATAACTATGTGGAGTCTGATAACTATGAGGAGTCTGATAACTATGTGGAGTCTGATAACTATGAGGAGTCTGATAACTATGAGGAGTCTGATAACTATGTGGAGTCTGATAACTATGAGGAGTCTGATAACTATGTGGAGTCTGATAACTATGTGGAGTCTGATAACTATGAGGAGTCTGATAACTATGAGGAGTCTGATAACTATGTGGAGTCTGATAACTATGAGGAGTCTGATAACTATGTGGAGTCTGATAACTATGTGGAGTCTGATAACTATGTGGAGTCTGATAACTATGTGGAGTCTGATAACTATGTGGAGTCTGATAACTATGTGGAGTCTGATAACTATGAGGAGTCTGATAACTATGAGGAGTCTGATAACTATGTGGAGTCTGATAACTATGAGGAGTCTGATAACTATGTGGAGTCTGATAACTATGTGGAGTCTGATAACTATGTGGAGTCTGATAACTATGAGGAGTCTGATAACTATGAGGAGTCTGATAACTATGAGGAGTCTGATAACTATGTGGAGTCTGATAACTATGTGGAGTCTGATAACTATGAGGAGTCTGATAACTATGAGGAGTCTGATAACTATGTGGAGTCTGATAACTATGAGGAGTCTGATAACTATGTGGAGTCTGATAACTATGTGGAGTCTGATAACTATGTGGAGTCTGATAACTATGAGGAGTCTGATAACTATGTGGAGTCTGATAACTATGAGGAGTCTGATAACTATGAGGAGTCTGATAACTATGTGGAGTCTGATAACTATGTGGAGTCTGATAACTATGTGGAGTCTGATAACTATGTGGAGTCTGATAACTATGTGGAGTCTGATAACTATGAGGAGTCTGATAACTATGTGGAGTCTGATAACTATGAGGAGTCTGATAACTATGTGGGTCTGATAACTATGAGGAGTCTGATAACTATGTGGAGTCTGATAACTATGTGGAGTCTGATAACTATGAGGAGTCTGATAACTATGAGAGTCTGATAACTATGTGGAGTCTGATAACTATGAGGAGTCTGATAACTATGAGGAGTCTGATAACTATGTGGAGTCTGATAACTATGTGGAATCTGATAACTATGTGAGTCTGATAACTATGAGGACTCTGATAACTATGTGGAGTCTGATAACTATGAGGAGTCTGATAACTATGTGGAGTCTGATAACTATGAGGAGTCTGATAACTATGTGGAGTCTGATAACTATGTGGAGTCTGATAACTATGTGGAGTCTGATAACTATGTGGAGTCTGATAACTATGTGGAGTCTGATAACTATGAGGAGTCTGATAACTATGAGGAGTCTGATAACTATGTGGAGTAACTATGTAGGGAGTCTGATAACTATGAGGAGTCTGATAACTATGTGGAGTCTGATAACTATGTGCAGTCTGATAACTATGTGGAGTCTGATAACTATGAGGAGTCTGATAACTATGTGGAGTCTGATAACTATGAGGAGTCTGATAACTATGTGGAGTCTGATAACTATGAGGAGTCTGATAACTATGTGGAGTCTGATAACTATGAGGAGTCTGATAACTATGTGGAGTCTGATAACTATGAGGAGTCTGATAACTATGAGGAGTCTGATAACTATGAGGAGTCTGATAACTATGTGGAGTCTGATAACTATGTGGAGTCTGATAACTATGTGGAGTCTGATAACTATGTGGAGTCTGATAACTATGAGGAGTCTGATAACTATGTGGAGTCTGATAACTATGTGGAGTCTGATAACTATGTGGAGTCTGATAACTATGAGGAGTCTGATAACTATGTGGAGTCTGATAACTATGAGGAGTCTGATAACTATGTGGAGTCTGATAACTATGAGGAGTCTGATAACTATGAGGAGTCTGATAACTATGAGGAGTCTGATAACTATGTGGAGTCTGATAACTATGAGGAGTCTGATAACTATGTGGAGTCTGATAACTATGAGGAGTCTGATAACTATGAGGAGTCTGATAACTATGTGGAGTCTGATAACTATGAGGAGTCTGATAACTATGTGGAGTCTGATAACTATGTGGAGTCTGATAACTATGTGGAGTCTGATAACTATGTGGAGTCTGATAACTATGAGGAGTCTGATAACTATGAGGAGTCTGATAACTATGTGGAGTCTGATAACTATGTGGAGTCTGATAACTATGTGGAGTCTGATAACTATGTGGAGTCTGATAACTATGTGGAGTCTGATAACTATGAGGAGTCTGATAACTATGTGGAGTCTGATAACTATGTGGAGTCTGATAACTATGAGGAGTCTGATAACTATGTGGAGTCTGATAACTATGAGGAGTCTGATAACTATGTGGAGTCTGATAACTATGAGGAGTCTGATAACTATGTGGAGTCTGATAACTATGAGGAGTCTGATAACTATGTGGAGTCTGATAACTATGAGGAGTCTGATAACTATGTGGAGTCTGATAACTATGAGGAGTCTGATAACTATGTGAGTCTGATAACTATGTGGAGTCTGATAACTATGTGGAGTCTGATAACTATGTGGAGTCTGATAACTATGTGGAGTCTGATAACTATGTGGAGTCTGATAACTATGTGGAGTCTGATAACTATGTGGAGTCTGATAACTATGAGGAGTCTGATAACTATGTGGAGTCTGATAACTATGAGGAGTCTGATAACTATGTGGAGTCTGATAACTATGAGGAGTCTGATAACTATGTGGAGTCTGATAACTATGAGGAGTCTGATAACTATGAGGAGTCTGATAACTATGAGGAGTCTGATAACTATGTCTGGTGGAGTCTGATAACTATGAGGAGTCTGATAACTATGTGGAGTCTGATAACTATGTGGAGTCTGATAACTATGTGGAGTCTGATAACTATGAGGAGTCTGATAACTATGAGGAGTCTGATAACTATGAGGAGTCTGATAACTATGTGGAGTCTGATAACTATGTGAGTCTGATAACTATGAGTAGTCTGATAACTATGAGGAGTCTGATAACTATGTGGAGTCTGATAACTATGTGGAGTCTGATAACTATGTGGAGTCTGATAACTATGAGGAGTCTGATAACTATGTGGAGTCTGATAACTATGAGGAGTCTGATAACTATGAGGAGTCTGATAACTATGTGGAGTCTGATAACTATGAGGAGTCTGATAACTATGTGGAGTCTGATAACTATGAGGAGTCTGATAACTATGAGGAGTCTGATAACTATGTGGAGTCTGATAACTATGTGGAGTCTGATAACTATGAGGAGTCTGATAACTATGAGGAGTCTGATAACTATGAGGAGTCTGATAACTATGTGGAGTCTGATAACTATGAGCAGTCTAATAACTATGTGAGTCTGATAACTATGTGGAGTCTGATAACTATGAGGAGTCTGATAACTATGTGGGAGTCTGATAACTATGAGGAGTCTGATAACTATGTGGAGTCTGATAACTATGTGGAGTCTGATAACTATGTGGAGTCTGATAACTATGAGGAGTCTGATAACTATGTGGAGTCTGATAACTATGAGGAGTCTGATAACTATGTGGAGTCTGATAACTATGAGGAGTCTGATAACTATGTGGAGTCTGATAACTATGAGGAGTCTGATAACTATGTGGAGTCTGATAACTATGAGGAGTCTGATAACTATGTGGAGTCTGATAACTATGAGAGTCTGATAACTATGTGGAGTCTGATAACTATGAGGAGTCTGATAACTATGTGGAGTCTGATAACTATGTGGAGTCTGATAACTATGTGGAGTCTGATAACTATGTGGAGTCTGATAACTATGAGGAGTCTGATAACTATGTGGAGTCTGATAACTATGAGGGAGTCTGATAACTATGTGGAGTCTGATAACTATGTGGAGTCTGATAACTATGTGGAGTCTGATAACTATGAGGAGTCTGATAACTATGTGGAGTCTGATAACTATGTGGAGTCTGATAACTATGAGAGTCTGATAACTATGAGGAGTCTGATAACTATGTGGAGTCTGATAACTATGTGGAGTCTGATAACTATGTGGAGTCTGATAACTATGTGGGAGTCTGATAACTATGTGGAGTCTGATAACTATGAGGAGTCTGATAACTATGAGGAGTCTGATAACTATGAGGAGTCTGATAACTATGTGGAATCTGATAACTATGTGGAGTCTGATAACTATGAGGAGTCTGATAACTATGTGGGAGTCTGATAACTATGAGGAGTCTGATAACTATGTGGAGTCTGATAACTATGTGGAGTCTGATAACTATGTGGAGTCTGATAACTATGTGGAGTCTGATAACTATGAGGAGTCTGATAACTATGTGGAGTCTGATAACTATGAGGAGTCTGATAACTATGTGGAGTCTGATAACTATGAGGAGTCTGATAACTATGTGGAGTCTGATAACTATGTGGAGTCTGATAACTATGAGAGTCTGATAACTATGTGCAGTCTGAAACTATGTGGAGTCTGAAACTATGTGGAGTCTGATAACTATGAGGAGTCTGATAACTATGAGGAGTCTGATAACTATGAGGAGTCTGATAACTATGAGGAGTCTGATAACTATGAGTCTGATAACTATGTGGAGTCTGATAACTATGTGGAGTCTGATAACTATGTGGAGTCTGATAACTATGTGGAGTCTGATAACTATGAGGAGTCTGATAACTATGAGGAGTCTGATAACTATGAGGAGTCTGATAACTATGAGGAGTCTGATAACTATGTGGAGTCTGATAACTATGAGGAGTCTGATAACTATGAGGAGTCTGATAACTATGTGGAGTCTGATAACTATGTGGAGTCTGATAACTATGAGGAGTCTGATAACTATGAGGAGTCTGATAACTATGAGGAGTCTGATAACTATGAGGAGTCTGATAACTATGTGGAGTCTGATAACTATGAGGAGTCTGATAACTATGTGGAGTCTGATAACTATGAGGAGTCTGATAACTATGTGGAGTCTGATAACTATGAGGAGTCTGATAACTATGTGGAGTCTGATAACTATGTGGAGTCTGATAACTATGAGGAGTCTGATAACTATGTGGAGTCTGATAACTATGTGGAGTCTGATAACTATGAGGAGTCTGATAACTATGTGGAGTCTGATAACTATGAGGAGTCTGATAACTATGTGGAGTCTGATAACTATGAGGAGTCTGATAACTATGTGGAGTCTGATAACTATGAGGTCTGATAACTATGTGGAGTCTGATAACTATGTGGAGTCTGATAACTATGTGGAGTCTGATAACTATGAGGAGTCTGATAACTATGTGGAGTCTGATAACTATGTGGAGTCTGATAACTATGTGGAGTCTGATAACTATGAGAGTCTGATAACTATGTGGAGTCTGATAACTATGAGGAGTCACAGTGGAGTCTGATAACTATGAGGAGTCTGATAACTATGTGAGTCTGATAACTATGAGGAGTCTGATAACTATGTGGAGTCTGATAACTATGAGGAGTCTGATAACTATGTGGAGTCTGATAACTATGAGAGTCTGATAACTATGTGGAGTCTGATAACTATGAGGAGTCTGATAACTATGTGGAGTCTGATAACTATGTGGAGTCTGATAACTATGTGGAGTCTGATAACTATGAGGAGTCTGATAACTATGTGAAGTCTGATAACTATGTGGAGTCTGATAACTATGAGGAGTCTGATAACTATGTGGAGTCTGATAACTATGTGGAGTCTGATAACTATGAGGAGTCTGATAACTATGTGGAGTCTGATAACTATGTGGAGTCTGATAACTATGAGGAGTCTGATAACTATGTGGAGTCTGATAACTATGAGGAGTCTGATAACTATGTGGAGTCTGATAACTATGTGGAGTCTGATAACTATGAGGAGTCTGATAACTATGTGGAGTCTGATAACTATGAGGAGTCTGATAACTATGAGGAGTCTGATAACTATGTGGAGTCTGATAACTATGAGGAGTCTGATAACTATGTGGAATCTGATAACTATGTGGAGTCTGATAACTATGAGAAGTCTGATAACTATGTGGAGTCTGATAACTATGAGGAGTCTGATAACTATGTGGAGTCTGATAACTATGAGGAGTCTGATAACTATGTGGAGTCTGATAACTATGTGGAGTCTGATAACTATGTGGAGTCTGATAACTATGTGGAGTCTGATAACTATGAGGAGTCTGATAACTATGAGGAGTCTGATAACTATGAGGAGTCTGATAACTATGTGGAGTCTGATAACTATGTGGAGTCTGATAACTATGTGGAGTCTAATAACTATGTGGAGTCTGATAACTATGTGGAGTCTGATAACTATGAGGAGTCTGATAACTATGTGGAGTCTGATAACTATGAGGAGTCTGATAACTATGTGGAGTCTGATAACTATGAGGAGTCTGATAACTATGTGGAGTCTGATAACTATGAGGAGTCTGATAACTATGTGGAGTCTGATAACTATGAGGAGTCTGATAACTATGTGGAGTCTGATAACTATGTGGAGTCTGATAACTATGAGGAGTCTGATAACTATGTGGAGTCTGATAACTATGAGGAGTCTGATAACTATGTGGAGTCTGATAACTATGAGGAGTCTGATAACTATGTGGAGTCTGATAACTATGAGGAGTCTGATAACTATGAGGAGTCTGATAACTATGAGAGTCTGATAACTATGTGGAGTCTGATAACTATGTGGAGTCTGATAACTATGAGGAGTCTGATAACTATGAGGAGTCTGATAACTATGAGGAGTCTAAACTATGAGGAGTCTGATAACTATGTGGAGTCTGATAACTATGTGGAGTCTGATAACTATGAGGAGTCTGATAACTATGTGGAGTCTGATAACTATGAGGAGTCTGATAACTATGTGGAGTCTGATAACTATGTGGAGTCTGATAACTATGTGGAGTCTGATAACTATGAGGAGTCTGATAACTATGTGGAGTCTGATAACTATGAGGAGTCTGATAACTATGTGGAGTCTGATAACTATGAGGAGTCTGATAACTATGAGGAGTCTGATAACTATGTGGAGTCTGATAACTATGTGGAGTCTGATAACTATGTGGAGTCTGATAACTATGTGGAGTCTGATAACTATGTGGAGTCTGATAACTATGTGGAGTCTGATAACTATGTGGAGTCTGATAACTATGAGGAGGACTTTCCAAATCAAATTGTGGAGTCTGATAACTATGAGGAGTCTGATAACTATGAGGAGTCTGATAACTATGTGGAGTCTGATAACTATGTGGAGTCTGATAACTATGTGGAGTCTGATAACTATGTGGAGTCTGATAACTATGAGGAGTCTGATAACTATGTGGAGTCTGATAACTATGTGGAGTCTGATAACTATGAGGAGTCTGATAACTATGTGGAGTCTGATAACTATGAGGAGTCTGATAACTATGTGGAGTCTGATAACTATGAGGAGTCTGATAACTATGTGGAGTCTGATAACTATGTGGAGTCTGATAACTATGTGGAGTCTGATAACTATGAGAGTCTGATAACTATGTGGAGTCTGATAACTATGTGGAGTCTGATAACTATGTGAGTCTGATAACTATGAGGAGTCTGATAACTATGTGGAGTCTGATAACTATGTGGAGTCTGATAACTATGAGGAGTCTGATAACTATGTGGAGTCTGATAACTATGTGGAGTCTGATAACTATGAGGAGTCTGATAACTATGTGGAGTCTGATAACTATGAGGAGTCTGATAACTATGTGAGTCTGATAACTATGAGGAGTCTGATAACTATGTGGAGTCTGATAACTATGTGGAGTCTGATAACTATGTGGAGTCTGATAACTATGTGGAGTCTGATAACTATGAGGAGTCTGATAACTATGTGGAGTCTGATAACTATGAGGAGTCTGATAACTATGTGGAGTCTGATAACTATGAGGAGTCTGATAACTATGTGGAGTCTGATAACTATGAGGAGTCTGATAACTATGTGGAGTCTGATAACTATGTGGAGTCTGATAACTATGAGGAGTCTGATAACTATGAGGAGTCTGATAACTATGAGGAGTCTGATAACTATGTGGAGTCTGATAACTATGTGGAGTCTGATAACTATGAGGAGTCTGATAACTATGAGCAGTCTGATAACTATGTGGAGTCTGATAACTATGAGGAGTCTGATAACTATGAGGAGTCTGATAACTATGTGGAGTCTGATAACTATGTGGAGTCTGATAACTATGTGGAGTCTGATAACTATGTGGAGTCTGATAACTATGTGGAGTCTGATAACTATGTGGAGTCTGATAACTATGAGGAGTCTGATAACTATGTGGAGTCTGATAACTATGTGGAGTCTGATAACTATGAGGAGTCTGATAACTATGTGGAGTCTGATAACTATGAGGAGTCTGATAACTATGAGGAGTCTGATAACTATGAGGAGTCTGATAACTATGAGGAGTCTGATAACTATGAGAGTCTGATAACTATGTGGAGTCTGATAACTATGAGGAGTCTGATAACTATGTGGAGTCTGATAACTATGAGGAGTCTGATAACTATGTGGAGTCTGATAACTATGTGGAGTCTGATAACTATGTGGAGTCTGATAACTATGTGGAGTCTGATAACTATGTGGAGTCTGATAACTATGTGGAGTCTGATAACTATGAGGAGGACTCCAAATCACTATGTGGAGTCTGATAACTATGTGGAGTCTGATAACTATGAGGAGTCTGATAACTATGTGGAGTCTGATAACTATGTGGAGTCTGATAACTATGAGGAGTCTGATAACTATGAGGAGTCTGATAACTATGTGGAGTCTGATAACTATGAGGAGTCTGATAACTATGTGGAGTCTGATAACTATGAGGAGTCTGATAACTATGTGGAGTCTGATAACTATGAGGAGTCTGATAACTGAGGAGTCTGATAACTATGTGGAGTCTGATAACTATGTGGAGTCTGATAACTATGTGGAGTCTGATAACTATGTGGAGTCTGATAACTATGAGGAGTCTGATAACTATGAGGAGTCTGATAACTATGAGGAGTCTGATAACTATGAGGAGTCTGATAACTATGTGGAGTCTGATAACTATGAGGAGTCTGATAACTATGTGGAGTCTGATAACTATGTGGAGTCTGATAACTATGTGGAGTCTGATAACTATGTGGAGTCTGATAACTATGTGGAGTCTGATAACTATGTGGAGTCTGATAACTATGTGGAGTCTGATAACTATGTGGAGTCTGATAACTATGAGGAGTCTGAAATCAAATTGTGGAGTCTGATAACTATGAGGAGTCTGATAACTATGAGGAGTCTGATAACTATGAGGAGTCTGATAACTATGTGGAGTCTAATAACTATGTGGAGTCTGATAACTATGTGGAGTCTGATAACTATGTGGAGTCTGATAACTATGTGGAGTCTGATAACTATGTGGAGTCTGATAACTATGAGGAGTCTGATAACTATGTGGAGTCTGATAACTATGAGGAGTCTGATAACTATGTGGAGTCTGATAACTATGAGGAGTCTGATAACTATGTGGAGTCTGATAACTATGAGGAGTCTGATAACTATGTGGAGTCTGATAACTATGAGAGTCTGATAACTATGTGGAGTCTGATAACTATGAGGAGTCTGATAACTATGTGAGTCTGATAACTATGAGGAGTCTGATAACTATGAGGAGTCTGATAACTATGTGGAGTCTGATAACTATGAGGAGTCTGATAACTATGTGGAGTCTGATAACTATGTGGAGTCTGATAACTATGAGGAGTCTGATAACTATGTGGAATCTGATAACTATGAGGAGTCTGATAACTATGAGGAGTCTGATAACTATGTGGAGTCTGATAACTATGAGGAGTCTGATAACTATGAGGAGTCTGATAACTATGTGGAGTCTGATAACTATGAGGAGTCTGATAACTATGTGGAGTCTGATAACTATGTGGAGTCTGATAACTATGAGGAGTCTGATAACTATGTGGAGTCTGATAACTATGAGGAGTCTGATAACTATGTGGAGTCTGATAACTATGAGGAGTCTGATAACTATGTGGAGTCTGATAACTATGTGGAGTCTGATAACTATGAGGAGTCTGATAACTATGTGGAGTCTGATAACTATGAGGAGTCTGATAACTATGAGGAGTCTGATAACTATGAGGAGTCTGATAACTATGTGGAGTCTGATAACTATGTGGAGTCTGATAACTATGAGGAGTCTGATAACTATGTGGAGTCTGATAACTATGTGGAGTCTGATAACTATGAGGAGTCTGATAACTATGTGGAGTCTGATAACTATGAGGAGTCTGATAACTATGTGGAGTCTGATAACTATGAGGAGTCTGATAACTATGAGGAGTCTGATAACTATGTGGAGTCTGATAACTATGAGGAGTCTGATAACTATGTGGAGTCTGATAACTATGAGGAGTCTGATAACTATGAGGAGTCTGATAACTATGAGGAGTCTGATAACTATGAGGAGTCTGATAACTATGTGGAGTCTGATAACTATGTGGAGTCTGATAACTATGAGGAGTCTGATAACTATGAGGAGTCTGATAACTATGAGGAGTCTGATAACTATGTGGAGTCTGATAACTATGTGGAGTCTGATAACTATGTGGAGTCTGATAACTATGAGGAGTCTGATAACTATGTGGAGTCTGATAACTATGAGGAGTCTGATAACTATGAGGAGTCTGATAACTATGTGGAGTCTGATAACTATGAGGAGTCTGATAACTATGTGGAGTCTGATAACTATGTGGAGTCTGTTAACTATGTGGAGTCTGATAACTGTGGAGTGAGGAGTCTGATAACTATGTGGAGTCTGATAACTATGAGGAGGACTTTCCAAATCAAATTGTGGAGTCTGATAACTATGAGGAGTCTGATAACTATGAGGAGTCTGATAACTATGAGGAGTCTGATAACTATGTGGAGTCTAATAACTATGTGGAGTCTGATAACTATGTGGAGTCTGATAACTATGTGCAGTCTAATAACTATGTGGAGTCTGATAACTATGTGGAGTCTGATAACTATGAGGAGTCTGATAACTATGTGGAGTCTGATAACTATGAGGAGTCTGATAACTATGTGGAGTCTGATAACTATGAGGAGTCTGATAACTATGTGGAGTCTGATAACTATGTGGAGTCTGATAACTATGTGGAGTCTGATAACTATGAGGAGTCTGATAACTATGTGGAGTCTGATAACTATGTGGAGTCTGATAACTATGTGGAGTCTGATAACTATGAGGAGTCTGATAACTATGTGGAGTCTGATAACTATGTGGAGTCTGATAACTATGAGGAGTCTGATAACTATGTGGAGTCTGATAACTATGTGGAGTCTGATAACTATGAGGAGTCTGATAACTATGTGGAGTCTGATAACTATGAGGAGTCTGATAACTATGTGGAGTCTGATAACTATGAGGAGTCTGATAACTATGTGGAGTCTGATAACTATGAGGAGTCTGATAACTATGTGGAATCTGATAACTATGTGGAGTCTGATAACTATGAGGAGTCTGATAACTATGTGGAGTCTGATAACTATGAGGAGTCTGATAACTATGTGGAGTCTGATAACTATGAGGAGTCTGATAACTATGAGGAGTCTGATAACTATGAGGAGTCTGATAACTATGTGGAGTCTGATAACTATGTGGAGTCTGATAACTATGAGGAGTCTGATAACTATGAGGAGTCTGATAACTATGAGGAGTCTGATAACTATGTGGAGTCTGATAACTATGTGGAGTCTGATAACTATGAGGAGTCTGATAACTATGAGCAGTCTGATAACTATGTGGAGTCTGATAACTATGAGGAGTCTGATAACTATGAGGAGTCTGATAACTATGTGGAGTCTGATAACTATGTGGAGTCTGTTAACTATGTGGAGTCTGATAACTATGAGGAGTCTGATAACTATGTGGAGTCTGATAACTATGTGGAGTCTGATAACTATGAGGAGTCTGATAACTATGTGGAGTCTGATAACTATGTGGAGTCTGATAACTATGAGGAGTCTGATAACTATGTGGAGTCTGATAACTATGAGGAGTCTGATAACTATGAGGAGTCTGATAACTATGAGGAGTCTGATAACTATGAGGAGTCTGATAACTATGAGGAGTCTGATAACTATGTGGAGTCTGATAACTATGAGGAGTCTGATAACTATGTGGAGTCTGATAACTATGTGGAGTCTGATAACTATGTGGAGTCTGATAACTATGTGGAGTCTGATAACTATGTGGAGTCTGATAACTATGTGGAGTCTGATAACTATGTGGAGTCTGATAACTATGTGGAGTCTGATAACTATGAGGAGGACTTTCCAAATCAAATTGTGGAGTCTGATAACTATGAGGAGTCTGATAACTATGAGGAGTCTGATAACTATGTGGAGTCTAATAACTATGTGGAGTCTGATAACTATGAGGAGTCTGATAACTATGAGGAGTCTGATAACTATGTGGAGTCTGATAACTATGAGGAGTCTGATAACTATGTGGAGTCTGATAACTATGAGGAGTCTGATAACTATGTGGAGTCTGATAACTATGAGGAGTCTGATAACTATGAGGAGTCTGATAACTATGTGGAGTCTGATAACTATGTGGAGTCTGATAACTATGTGGAGTCTGATAACTATGAGGAGTCTGATAACTATGAGGAGTCTGATAACTATGAGGAGTCTGATAACTATGAGGAGTCTGATAACTATGAGGAGTCTGATAACTATGTGGAGTCTGATAACTATGAGGAGTCTGATAACTATGTGGAGTCTGATAACTATGTGGAGTCTGATAACTATGTGGAGTCTGATAACTATGTGGAGTCTGTTAACTATGTGGAGTCTGATAACTATGTGGAGTCTGATAACTATGTGGAGTCTGATAACTATGTGGAGTCTGATAACTATGAGGAGGACTTTCCAAATCAAATTGTGGAGTCTGATAACTATGAGGAGTCTGATAACTATGAGGAGTCTGATAACTATGAGGAGTCTGATAACTATGTGGAGTCTAATAACTATGTGGAGTCTGATAACTATGTGGAGTCTGATAACTATGTGGAGTCTGATAACTATGTGGAGTCTGATAACTATGTGGAGTCTGATAACTATGTGGAGTCTGATAACTATGTGGAGTCTGATAACTATGAGGAGTCTGATAACTATGTGGAGTCTGATAACTATGTGGAGTCTGATAACTATGAGGAGTCTGATAACTATGTGGAGTCTGATAACTATGAGGAGTCTGATAACTATGAGGAGTCTGATAACTATGAGGAGTCTGATAACTATGTGGAGTCTGATAACTATGTGGAGTCTGATAACTATGTGGAGTCTGATAACTATGTGGAGTCTGATAACTATGTGGAGTCTGATAACTATGAGGAGTCTGATAACTATGAGGAGTCTGATAACTATGAGGAGTCTGATAACTATGTGGAGTCTGATAACTATGAGGAGTCTGATAACTATGTGGAGTCTGATAACTATGAGGAGTCTGATAACTATGTGGAGTCTGATAACTATGAGGAGTCTGATAACTATGTGGAGTCTGATAACTATGTGGAGTCTGATAACTATGAGGAGTCTGATAACTATGTGGAGTCTGATAACTATGAGGAGTCTGATAACTATGTGGAGTCTGATAACTATGAGGAGTCTGATAACTATGTGGAGTCTGATAACTATGAGGAGTCTGATAACTATGAGGAGTCTGATAACTATGAGGAGTCTGATAACTATGTGGAGTCTGATAACTATGTGGAGTCTGATAACTATGAGGAGTCTGATAACTATGAGGAGTCTGATAACTATGAGGAGTCTGATAACTATGAGGAGTCTGATAACTATGTGGAGTCTGATAACTATGTGGAGTCTGATAACTATGAGGAGTCTGATAACTATGAGGAGTCTGATAACTATGTGGAGTCTGATAACTATGTGGAGTCTGATAACTATGTGGAGTCTGATAACTATGTGGAGTCTGATAACTATGAGGAGTCTGATAACTATGTGGAGTCTGATAACTATGAGGAGTCTGATAACTATGAGGAGTCTGATAACTATGTGGAGTCTGATAACTATGAGGAGTCTGATAACTATGTGGAGTCTGATAACTATGTGGAGTCTGATAACTATGTGGAGTCTGATAACTATGTGGAGTCTGATAACTATGTGGAGTCTGATAACTATGTGGAGTCTGATAACTATGAGGAGTCTGATAACTATGTGGAGTCTGATAACTATGAGGAGTCTGATAACTATGTGGAGTCTGATAACTATGAGGAGTCTGATAACTATGTGGAGTCTGATAACTATGTGGAGTCTGATAACTATGTGGAGTCTGATAACTATGAGGAGTCTGATAACTATGTGAGTCTGATAACTATGTGGAGTCTGATAACTATGAGGAGTCTGATAACTATGTGGAGTCTGATAACTATGAGGAGTCTGATAACTATGTGGAGTCTGATAACTATGAGGAGTCTGATAACTATGTGGAGTCTGATAACTATGTGGAGTCTGATAACTATGTGGAGTCTGATAACTATGAGGAGTCTGATAACTATGTGGAGTCTGATAACTATGTGGAGTCTGATAACTATGTGGAGTCTGATAACTATGAGGAGTCTGATAACTATGTGGAGTCTGATAACTATGTGGAGTCTGATAACTATGAGGAGTCTGATAACTATGTGGAGTCTGATAACTATGAGGAGTCTGATAACTATGAGGAGTCTGATAACTATGAGGAGTCTGATAACTATGAGGAGTCTGATAACTATGTGGAGTCTGATAACTATGAGGAGTCTGATAACTATGTGGAGTCTGATAACTATGAGGAGTCTGATAACTATGTGGAGTCTGATAACTATGTGGAGTCTGATAACTATGAGGAGTCTGATAACTATGTGGAGTCTGATAACTATGAGGAGTCTGATAACTATGTGGAGTCTGATAACTATGAGGAGTCTGATAACTATGAGGAGTCTGATAACTATGAGGAGTCTGATAACTATGTGGAGTCTGATAACTATGTGGAGTCTGATAACTATGAGGAGTCTGATAACTATGTGGAGTCTGATAACTATGAGGAGTCTGATAACTATGTGGAGTCTGATAACTATGTGGAGTCTGATAACTATGAGGAGTCTGATAACTATGAGGAGTCTGATAACTATGTGGAGTCTGATAACTATGAGGAGTCTGATAACTATGTGGAGTCTGATAACTATGAGGAGTCTGATAACTATGTGGAGTCTGATAACTATGTGGAGTCTGATAACTATGTGGGGAGTCTGATAACTATGTGGAGTCTGATAACTATGTGGAGTCTGATAACTATGAGGAGTCTGATAACTATGTGGAGTCTGATAACTATGTGAGTCTGATAACTATGAGGAGTCTGATAACTATGTGGAGTCTGATAACTATGAGGAGTCTGATAACTATGTGGAGTCTGATAACTATGAGGAGTCTGATAACTATGAGGAGTCTGATAACTATGAGGAGTCTGATAACTATGTGGAGTCTGATAACTATGAGGAGTCTGATAACTATGTGGAGTCTGATAACTATGTGGAGTCTGATAACTATGTGGAGTCTGATAACTATGTGGAGTCTGTTAACTATGTGGAGTCTGATAACTATGTGGAGTCTGATAACTATGTGGAGTCTGATAACTATGTGGAGTCTGATAACTATGAGGAGGACTTTCCAAATCAAATTGTGGAGTCTGATAACTATGAGGAGTCTGATAACTATGTGGAGTCTGATAACTATGTGGAGTCTGATAACTATGTGGAGTCTGATAACTATGTGGAGTCTGATAACTATGTGGAGTCTGATAACTATGTGGAGTCTGATAACTATGAGGAGTCTGATAACTATGTGGAGTCTGATAACTATGAGGAGTCTGATAACTATGAGGAGTCTGATAACTATGAGAGTCTGATAACTATGAGGAGTCTGATAACTATGTGGAGTCTGATAACTATGTGGAGTCTGATAACTATGTGGAGTCTGATAACTATGAGGAGTCTGATAACTATGTGGAGTCTGATAACTATGAGGAGTCTGATAACTATGAGGAGTCTGATAACTATGAGGAGTCTGATAACTATGTGAGTCTGATAACTATGAGGAGTCTGATAACTATGTGGAGTCTGATAACTATGTGAGTCTGATAACTATGTGGAGTCTGATAACTATGTGGAGTCTGATAACTATGTGGAGTCTGATAACTATGTGGAGTCTGATAACTATGTGG
This sequence comes from Oncorhynchus keta, assembly GCF_023373465.1. Taxonomy (NCBI): domain Eukaryota; kingdom Metazoa; phylum Chordata; class Actinopteri; order Salmoniformes; family Salmonidae; genus Oncorhynchus; species Oncorhynchus keta. The sequence goes on from NC_068428.1 coordinate 24,271,931, forward strand.
AGTCTGATAACTATGTGGAGTCTGATAACTATGAGGAGTCTGATAACTAAAGTCAAATTGTGGAGTCTGATAACTATGAGGAGTCTGATAACTATGAGGAGTCTGATAACTATGAGGAGTCTGATAACTATGTGGAGTCTGATAACTATGAGGAGGAGTCTGATAACTATGTGGAGTCTGATAACTATGTGGAGTCTGATAACTATGAGGAGTCTGATAACTATGTGGAGTCTGATAACTATGAGGAGTCTGATAACTATGTGGAGTCTGATAACTATGAGGAGTCTGATAACTATGTGGAGTCTGATAACTATGAGGAGTCTGATAACTATGTGGAGTCTGATAACTATGAGGAGTCTGATAACTATGTGGAGTCTGATAACTATGAGGAGTCTGATAACTATGTGGAGTCTGATAACTATGAGGAGTCTGATAACTATGAGGAGTCTGATAACTATGTGGAGTCTGATAACTATGAGGAGTCTGATAACTATGTGGAGTCTGATAACTATGAGGAGTCTGATAACTATGTGGAGTCTGATAACTATGAGGAGTCTGATAACTATGTGGAGTCTGATAACTATGAGGAGTCTGATAACTATGTGGAGTCTGATAACTATGAGGAGTCTGATAACTATGAGGAGTCTGATAACTATGAGGAGTCTGATAACTATGTGGAGTCTGATAACTATGTGGAGTCTGATAACTATGAGGAGTCTGATAACTATGAGGAGTCTGATAACTATGAGGAGTCTGATAACTATGAGGAGTCTGATAACTATGAGGAGTCTGATAACTATGTGGAGTCTGATAACTATGTGGAGTCTGATAACTATGTGGAGTCTGATAACTATGAGGAGTCTGATAACTATGTGGAGTCTGATAACTATGAGGAGTCTGATAACTATGAGGAGTCTGATAACTATGAGGAGTCTGATAACTATGAGGAGTCTGATAACTATGTGGAGTCTGATAACTATGAGGAGTCTGATAACTATGAGGAGTCTGATAACTATGTGGAGTCTGATAACTATGTGGAGTCTGATAACTATGTGGAGTCTGATAACTATGTGGAGTCTGATAACTATGTGGAGTCTGATAACTATGTGGAGTCTGATAACTATGTGGAGTCTGATAACTATGTGGAGTCTGATAACTATGAGGAGGACTTTCCAAATCAAATTGTGGAGTCTGATAACTATGAGGAGTCTGATAACTATGAGGAGTCTGATAACTATGAGGAGTCTGATAACTATGTGGAGTCTGATAACTATGTGGAGTCTGATAACTATGAGGAGTCTGATAACTATGAGGAGTCTGATAACTATGAGGAGTCTGATAACTATGAGGAGTCTGATAACTATGTGGAGTCTGATAACTATGAGGAGTCTGATAACTATGTGGAGTCTGATAACTATGAGGAGTCTGATAACTATGAGGAGTCTGATAACTATGTGGAGTCTGATAACTATGTGGAGTCTGATAACTATGTGGAGTCTGATAACTATGAGGAGGACTTTCCAAATCAAATTGTGGAGTCTGATAACTATGAGGAGTCTGATAACTATGAGGAGTCTGATAACTATGAGGAGTCTGATAACTATGTGGAGTCTGATAACTATGTGGAGTCTGATAACTATGAGGAGTCTGATAACTATGTGGAGTCTGATAACTATGAGGAGTCTGATAACTATGAGGAGTCTGATAACTATGAGGAGTCTGATAACTATGTGGAGGAGTCTGAAATCAAACTATGTGGAGTCTGATAACTATGTGGAGTCTGATAACTATGAGGAGTCTGATAACTATGAGGAGTCTGATAACTATGTGGAGTCTGATAACTATGTGGAGTCTGATAACTATGAGGAGGACTTTCCAAATCAAATATGTGGAGTCTGATAACTATGAGGAGGACTCTCCAAATCAACTATGTGGAGTCTGATAACTATGTGGAGTCTGATAACTATGAGGAATCTGATAACTATGTGGAGTCTGATAACTATGAGGAGTCTGATAACTATGAGGAGTCTGATAACTATGAGGAGTCTGATAACTATGAGGACTGTCTGATCAACTATGTGGAGTCTGATAACTATGTGGAGTCTGATAACTATGAGGAGTCTGATAACTATGTGGAGTCTGATAACTATGAGGAGTCTTAACTATGATCTGAAACTATGTGGAGTCTGATAACTATGAGGAGTCTGATAACTATGTGGAGTCTGATAACTATGTGGAGTCTGATAACTATGAGGAGAGTCTGATAACTATGTGGAGTCTGATAACTATGAGGAGTCTGATAACTATGAGGAGTCTGATAACTATGAGGAGTCTGATAACTATGAGGAGTCTGATAACTATGAGGAGTCTGATAACTATGTGGAGTCTGATAACTATGTGGAGTCTGATAACTATGTGGAGTCTGATAACTATGAGGAGTCTGATAACTATGTGGAGTCTGATAACTATGAGGAGTCTGATAACTATGTAACTATGAGGAGTCTGATAACTATGAGGATAACTATGTCTGATAACTATGAGGGAGTCTTTCCAAATCAAATATGTGGAGTCTGATAACTATGAGGAGTCTGATAACTATGAGGAGTCTGATAACTATGAGGAGTCTGATAACTATGTGGAGTCTGATAACTATGAGGAGTCTGATAACTATGTGGAGTCTGATAACTATGAGGAGTCTGATAACTATGTGGAGTCTGATAACTATGTGGAGTCTGATAACTATGTGGAGTCTGATAACTATGAGGAGTCTGATAACTATGAGGAGTCTGATAACTATGTGGAGTCTGATAACTATGAGGAGTCTGATAACTATGTGGAGTCTGATAACTATGTGGAGTCTGATAACTATGTGGAGTCTGATAACTATGAGGAGTCTGATAACTATGAGGAGTCTGATAACTATGAGGAGTCTGATAACTATGTGGAGGAGTCTGATAACTATGAGGAGTCTGATAACTATGAGGAGTCTGATAACTATGTGGAGTCTGATCTGATAACTATGTGGAGTCTGATAACTATGAGGAGTCTGATAACTATGTGGAGTCTGATAACTATGTGGAGTCTGATAACTATGAGGAGTCTGATAACTATGTGGAGTCTGATAACTATGTGGAGTCTGATAACTATGTGGAGGAGTCTGATAACTATGTGGAGTCTGATAACTTGAGGAGTCTGATAACTATGTGGAGTCTGATAACTATGAGGAGTCTGATAACTATGTGGAGTCTGATAACTATGTGGAGTCTGATAACTATGTGGAGTCTGATAACTATGTGGAGTCTGATAACTATGAGGAGTCTGATAACTATGTGGAGTCTGATAACTATGAGGAGTCTGATAACTATGAGGAGTCTGATAACTATGTGGAGTCTGATAACTATGAGGAGTCTGATAACTATGTGGAGTCTGATAACTATGAGGAGTCTGATAACTATGAGGAGTCTGATAACTATGAGGAGTCTGATAACTATGAGGAGTCTGATAACTATGTGGAGTCTGATAACTATGAGGAGTCTGATAACTATGTGGAGTCTGATAACTATGAGGAGTCTGATAACTATGTGGAGTCTGATAACTATGAGGAGTCTGATAACTATGTGGAGTCTGATAACTATGAGGAGTCTGATAACTATGTGGAGTCTGATAACTATGAGGAGTCTGATAACTGTGGAGTCTGATAACTATGTGGGAGTCTGATAACTATGTGGAGTCTGATAACTATGAGGAGTCTGATAACTATGAGGAGTCTGATAACTATGAGGAGTCTGATAACTATGTGGAGTCTGATAACTATGAGGAGTCTGATAACTATGAGGAGTCTGATAACTATGAGGAGTCTGATAACTATGTGGAGTCTGATAACTATGTGGAGTCTGATAACTATGTGGAGTCTGATAACTATGTGGAGTCTGATAACTATGTGGAGTCTGATAACTATGTGGAGTCTGATAACTATGAGGAGTCTGATAACTATGTGGAGTCTGATAACTATGAGGAGTCTGATAACTATGTGGAGTCTGATAACTATGAGGAGTCTGATAACTATGTGGAGTCTGATAACTATGAGGAGTCTGATAACTATGAGGAGTCTGATAACTATGTGGAGTCTGATAACTATGAGGAGTCTGATAACTATGAGGAGTCTGATAACTATGTGGAGTCTGATAACTATGTGGAGTCTGATAACTAAATGAGAGTCTGATAACTATGAGGAGTCTGATAACTATGAGGAGTCTGATAACTATGTGGAGTCTGATAACTATGTGGAGTCTGATAACTATGTGGAGTCTGATAACTATGTGGAGTCTGATAACTATGTGGAGTCTGATAACTATGAGGAGTCTGATAACTATGTGGAGTCTGATAACTATGTGGAGTCTGATAACTATGAGGAGTCTGATAACTATGAGTGGAGTCTGATAACTATGTGGAGTCTGATAACTATGAGGAGTCTGATAACTATGTGGAGTCTGATAACTATGAGGAGTCTGATAACTATGAGGAGTCTCTGATAACTATGAGGAGTCTGATAACTTGTGGAGTCTGATAACTATGAGGAGTCTGATAACTATGTGGAGTCTGATAACTATGTGGAGTCTGATAACTATGTGGAGTCTGATAACTATGAGGAGTCTGATAACTATGTGGAGTCTGATAACTATGAGGAGTCTGATAACTATGTAGAGTCTGATAACTATGAGGAGTCTGATAACTATGTGGAGTCTGATAACTATGTGGAGTCTGATAACTATGTGGAGTCTGATAACTATGTGGAGTCTGATAACTATGAGGAGTCTGATAACTATGTAGAGTCTGATAACTATGTGGAGTCTGATAACTATGTGGAGTCTGATAACTATGAGGAGGACTTTCCAAATCAAATCTGATAACTATGTGTCTGATAACTATGAGGAGTCTGATAACTATGTGGAGTCTGATAACTATGAGGAGTCTGATAACTATGTCTGGAGTCTGATAACTATGAGGAGTCTGATAACTATGTGGAGTCTGATAACTATGAGGAGTCTGATAACTATGTGGAGTCTGATAACTATGAGGAGTCTGATAACTATGTTCTGGAGTCTGATAACTATGTGGAGTCTGAGTCTGATAACTATGAGGAGTCTGATAACTATGAGGAGTCTGATAACTATGTGAGTCTGATAACTATGTGGAGTCTGATAACTATGAGGAGTCTGATAACTATGTGGAGTCTGATAACTATGAGGAGTCTGATAACTATGTGGAGTCTGATAACTATGAGGAGTCTGATAACTATGTGGAGTCTGATAACTATGTGGAGTCTGATAACTATGTGGAGTCTGATAACTATGAGGAGTCTGATAACTATGTGGAGTCTGATAACTATGATGAGTCTGATAACTATGTGGAGTCTGATAACTATGAGGAGTCTGATAACTATGTGGAGTCTGATAACTATGAGGAGTCTGATAACTATGAGGAGTCTGATAACTATGTGGAGTCTGATAACTATGTCCAGTCTGATAACTATGTATGGAGTCTGATAACTATGAGGAGTCTGATAACTATGTGGAGTCTGATAACTATGAGGAGTCTGATAACTATGTGGAGTCTGATAACTATGTGGAGTCTGATAACTATGTGAGTCTGATAACTATGAGGAGTCTCAAATTCACTGGATAAACTATGAGGAGTCTGATAACTATGTCTCCTTTGAGTCTGATAACTATGTGGAGTCTGATAACTATGTGGAGTCTGATAACTATGAGGAGTCTGATAACTATGTGGAGTCTGATAACTATGTGGAGTCTGATAACTATGTGGAGTCTGATAACTATGAGGAGTCTGATAACTATGTGGAGTCTGATAACTATGAGGAGTCTGATAACTATGTGGAGTCTGATAACTATGTGGAGTCTGATAACTATGAGGAGTCTGATAACTATGTGGAGTCCATAACTATGTGGAGTCTGATAACTATGTGGAGTCTGATAACTATGAGGAGTCTGATAACTATGTGGAGTCTGATAACTATGTGGAGTCTGATAACTATGAGGAGTCTGATAACTATGTAGGTCTGATAAGAAGTGGAGTCTGATAACTATGTGGAGTCTGATAACTATGTGGAGTCTGATAACTATGTGGAGTCTGATAACTATGTGGAGTCTGATAACTATGAGGAGTCTGATAACTATGTGGAGTCTGATAACTATGTGGAGTCTGATAACTATGAGGAGTCTGATAACTATGTGGAGTCTGATAACTATGTGGAGTCTGATAACTATGAGGAGTCTGATAACTATGAGGAGTCTGATAACTATGTGGAGTCTGATAACTATGTGGAGTCTGATAACTATGAGGAACTGATAACTATGTGGAGGACTTTCTGATCTGAACTATGAGGAGTCTGATAACTATGTGGAGTCTGATAACTATGTGGAGTCTGATAACTATGTGGAGTCTGATAACTATGAGGAGTCTGATAACTATGAGGAGTCTGATAACTATGTGGAGTCTGATAACTATGTGGAGTCTGATAACTATGAGGAGTCTGATAACTATGTGGAGTCTGATAACTATGAGGAGTCTGATAACTATGTGGAGTCTGATAACTATGTGGAGTCTGATAACTATGTGGAGTCTGATAACTATGTGGAGTCTGATAACTATGAGGAGTCTGATAACTATGTGGAGTCTGATAACTATGAGGAGTCTGATAACTAAATGTGCGTCTGATAACTATGTCCCCAGGAGTCTGATAACTATGTGGAGTCTGATAACTATGAGGAGTCTGATAACTATGAGGAGTCTGATAACTATGTGGAGTCTGATAACTATGAGACCGAGTCTGATAACTATGTGGAGTCTGATAACTATGAGGAGTCTGATAACTATGTGGAGTCTGATAACTATGTGGAGTCTGATAACTATGTGGAGTCTGATAACTATGTGGAGTCTGATAACTATGAGGAGTCTGATAACTATGTGGAGTCTGATAACTATGAGGAGTCTGATAACTATGTGGAGTCTGATAACTATGAGGAGTCTGATAACTATGTGGAGTCTGATAACTATGTGGAGTCTGATAACTATGAGGAGTCTGATAACTATGAGGAGTCTGATAACTATGTGATAACTATGAGTCTGATAACTATGTGGAGTCTGATAACTATGTGAGTCTGATAACTATGTGGAGTCTGATAACTATGTGGAGTCTGATAACTATGTGAGTCTGATAACTATGTGGAGTCTGATAACTATGAGGAGTCTGATAACTATGTGGAGTCTGATAACTATGTGGAGTCTGATAACTATGTGGAGTCTGATAACTATGTGGAGTCTGATAACTATGTGGCTCTGATAACTATGGTGTCTGATAACTATGAGGAGTCTGATAACTATGTCTCTGATAACTATGTGGAGTCTGATAACTATGTGGAGTGGAGTCTGATAACTATGAGGAGTCTGATAACTATGAGGAGTCTGATAACTATGTGGAGTCTGATAACTATGAGGAGTCTGATAACTATGTGGAGTCTGATAACTATGAGGAGTCTGATAACTATGAGAGTCTGATAACTATGAGCTGATAACTAGGATCTGATAACTATGAGGAGTCTGATAACTATGTGGAGTCTGATAACTATGAGGAGTCTGATAACTATGTGGAGTCTGATAACTATGAGGAGTCTGATAACTATGTGGAGTCTGATAACTATGTGGAGTCTGATAACTATGAAGAGTCTGATAACTATGTGACTGATAACTATGTGGAGTCTGATAACTATGAGGAGTCTGATAACTATGTGGAGTCTGATAACTATGAGGAGTCTGATAACTATGTGGAGTCTGATAACTATGTGGAGTCTGATAACTATGAGAGGAGTCTGATAACTATGTGGAGTCTGATAACTATGAGGAGTCTGATAACTATGAGGGAGTCTGATAACTATGAGGAGTCTGATAACTATGTGGAGTCTGATAACTATGTGGAGTCTGATAACTATGTGGAGTCTGATAACTATGTGGAGTCTGATAACTATGAGGAGTCTGATAACTATGCGGAGTCTGATAACTATGTGGAGTCTGATAACTATGAGGAGTCTGATAACTATGTGGAGTCTGATAACTATGAGGAGTCTGATAACTATGTGGAGTCTGATAACTATGTGGAGTCTGATAACTATGTGGAGTCTGATAACTATGTGGAGTCTGATAACTATGTGGAGTCTGATAACTATGTGGAGTCTGATAACTATGAGGAGTCTGATAACTATGTGGAGTCTGATAACTATGAGGAGTCTGATAACTATGTGGAGTCTGATAACTATGTGGAGTCTGATAACTATGGAGTCTGATAACTATGAGGAGTCTGATAACTATGAGGAGTCTGATAACTATGAGGAGTCTGATAACTATGTGGAGTCTGATAACTATGAGGAGTCTGATAACTATGAGGAGTCTGATAACTATGAGGAGTCTGATAACTATGAGGAGTCTGATAACTATGTGGAGTCTGATAACTATGAGGAGTCTGATAACTATGTGGAGTCTGATAACTATGAGGAGTCTGATAACTATGTGGAGTCTGATAACTATGAGGAGTCTGATAACTATGTGGAGTCTGATAACTATGTGGAGTCTGATAACTATGTGGAGTCTGATAACTATGTGGAGTCTGATAACTATGAGGAGTCTGATAACTATGAGGAGTCTGATAACTATGAGGAGTCTGATAACTATGTGGAGTCTGATAACTATGAGGAGTCTGATAACTATGTGGAGTCTGATAACTATGAGGAGTCTGATAACTATGTGGAGTCTGATAACTATGAGGAGTCTGATAACTATGTGGAGTCTGATAACTATGTGGAGTCTGATAACTATGTGGAGTCTGATAACTATGAGGAGTCTGATAACTATGTGGAGTCTGATAACTATGAGGAGTCTGATAACTATGTGGAGTCTGATAACTATGTGGAGTCTGATAACTATGAGGAGTCTGATAACTATGTGGAGTCTGATAACTATGTGGAGTCTGATAACTATGTGGAGTCTGATAACTATGTGGAGTCTGATAACTATGTGGAGTCTGATAACTATGAGGAGTCTGATAACTATGTGGAGTCTGATAACTATGTGGAGTCTGATAACTATGAGGAGTCTGATAACTATGTGGAGTCTGATAACTATGAGGAGTCTGATAACTATGTGGAGTCTGATAACTATGAGGAGTCTGATAACTATGAGGAGTCTGATAACTATGAGGAGTCTGATAACTATGTGGAGTCTGATAACTATGTGGAGTCTGATAACTATGTGGAGTCTGATAACTATGTGGAGTCTGATAACTATGAGGAGTCTGATAACTATGTGGAGTCTGATAACTATGTGGAGTCTGATAACTATGAGGAGTCTGATAACTATGAGGAGTCTGATAACTATGAGGAGTCTGATAACTATGAGGAGTCTGATAACTATGTGGAGATCTGATAACTATGAGGAGTCTGATAACTATGTGGAGTCTGATAACTATGAGGAGTCTGATAACTATGTGGAGTCTGATAACTATGTGGAGTCTGATAACTATGAGGAGTCTGATAACTATGTGGAGTCTGATAACTATGAGGAGTCTGATAACTATGTGGAGTCTGATAACTATGAGGAGTCTGATAACTATGTGGAGTCTGATAACTATGTGGAGTCTGATAACTATGAGGAGTCTGATAACTATGTGGAGTCTGATAACTATGTGGAGTCTGATAACTATGAGGAGTCTGATAACTATGAGGAGTCTGATAACTATGAGGAGTCTGATAACTATGTATCTGAGGAGTCTATGAGGAGTCTGATAACTATGTGGAGTCTGATAACTATGTGGAGTCTGATAACTATGAGGAGTCTGATAACTATGTGGAGTCTGATAACTATGAGGAGTCTGATAACTATGTGGAGTCTGATAACTATGTGGAGTCTGATAACTATGTGGAGTCTGATAACTATGTGGAGTCTGATAACTATGAGGAGTCTGATAACTATGTGGAGTCTGATAACTATGTGGAGTCTGATAACTATGAGGAGTCTGATAACTATGAGGAGTCTGATAACTATGTGGAGTCTGATAACTATGTGGAGTCTGATAACTATGAGGAGTCTGATAACTATGTGGAGTCTGATAACTATGTGGAGTCTGATAACTATGTGGAGTCTGATAACTATGTGGAGTCTGATAACTATGTGGAGTCTGATAACTATGTGGAGTCTGATAACTATGAGAGTCTGATAACTATGAGGAGTCTGATAACTATGTGGAGTCTAATAACTATGTGGAGTCTGATAACTATGTGGAGTCTGATAACTATGTGGAGTCTGATAACTATGTGGAGTCTGATAACTATGTGGAGTCTGATAACTATGTGGAGTCTGATAACTATGAGGAGTCTGATAACTATGTGGAGTCTGATAACTATGTGGAGTCTGATAACTATGAGGAGTCTGATAACTATGAGGAGTCTGATAACTATGAGGAGTCTGATAACTATGTGGAGTCTGATAACTATGAGGAGTCTGATAACTATGTGGAGTCTGATAACTATGAGGAGTCTGATAACTATGAGGAGTCTGATAACTATGAGGAGTCTGATAACTATGTGGAGTCTGATAACTATGTGGAGTCTGATAACTATGTGGAGTCTGATAACTATGAGGAGTCTGATAACTATGTGGAGTCTGATAACTATGAGGAGTCTGATAACTATGTGGAGTCTGATAACTATGTGGAGTCTGATAACTATGTGGAGTCTGATAACTATGAGGAGTCTGATAACTATGAGGAGTCTGATAACTATGAGGAGTCTGATAACTATGAGGAGTCTGATAACTATGTGGAGTCTGATAACTATGAGGAGTCTGATAACTATGTGGAGTCTGATAACTATGTGGAGTCTGATAACTATGTGGAGTCTGATAACTATGTGGAGTCTGATAACTATGTGGAGTCTGATAACTATGTGGAGTCTGATAACTATGTGGAGTCTGATAACTATGAGGAGTCTGATAACTATGTGGAGTCTGATAACTATGAGGAGTCTGATAACTATGTGGAGTCTGATAACTATGAGGAGTCTGATAACTATGTGGAGTCTGATAACTATGTGGAGTCTGATAACTATGTGGAGTCTGATAACTATGTGGAGTCTGATAACTATGTGGAGTCTGATAACTATGTGGGAGTCTGATAACTATGTGGAGTCTGATAACTATGAGTGGAGTCTGATAACTATGTGGAGTCTGATAACTATGAGGGAGTCTGATAACTATGTGGAGTCTGATAACTATGAGGAGTCTGATAACTATGTGGAGTCTGATAACTATGTGGAGTCTGATAACTATGTGGAGTCTGATAACTATGAGGAGTCTGATAACTATGTGGAGTCTGATAACTATGTGGAGTCTGATAACTATGTGGAGTCTGATAACTATGAGGAGTCTGATAACTATGTGGAGTCTGATAACTATGTGGAGTCTGATAACTATGAGGAGTCTGATAACTATGTGGAGTCTGATAACTATGTGGAGTCTGATAACTATGTGGAGTCTGATAACTATGTGGAGTCTGATAACTATGATAACTATGAGTCTGATAACTATGTGGAGTCTGATAACTATGAGGAGTCTGATAACTATGTGGAGTCTGATAACTATGAGGAGTCTGATAACTATGTGGAGTCTGATAACTATGTGGAGTCTGATAACTATGTGGAGTCTGATAACTATGTGGAGTCTGATAACTATGTGGAGTCTGATAACTATGTGGAGTCTGATAACTATGTGGAGTCTGATAACTATGAGGAGTCTGATAACTATGAGGAGTCTGATAACTATGTGGAGTCTGATAACTATGAGGAGTCTGATAACTATGAGGAGTCTGATAACTATGTGGAGTCTGATAACTATGAGGAGTCTGATAACTATGTGGAGTCTGATAACTATGTGGAGTCTGATAACTATGTGGAGTCTGATAACTATGTGGAGTCTGATAACTATGTGGAGTCTGATAACTATGTGGAGTCTGATAACTATGAGGAGTCTGATAACTATGTGGAGTCTGATAACTATGAGGAGTCTGATAACTATGTGGAGTCTGATAACTATGAGGAGTCTGATAACTATGTGGAGTCTGATAACTATGTGGAGTCTGATAACTATGTGAGTCTGATAACTATGAGGAGTCTGATAACTATGTGGAGTCTGATAACTATGTGGAGTCTGATAACTATGTGGAGTCTGATAACTATGTGGAGTCTGATAACTATGAGGAGTCTGATAACTATGTGAGTCTGATAACTATGAGGAGTCTGATAACTATGTGGAGTCTGATAACTATGTGGAGTCTGATAACTATGTGGAGTCTGATAACTATGAGGATAACTATGTCTGATAACTATGTGGAGTCTGATAACTATGAGGAGTCTGATAACTATGAGGAGTCTGATAACTATGAGAGTCTGATAACTATGTGGAGTCTGATAACTATGTGGAGTCTGATAACTATGTGGAGTCTGATAACTATGAGGAGTCTGATAACTATGTGGAGTCTGATAACTATGTGGAGTCTGATAACTATGAGGAGTCTGATAACTATGTGGAGTCTGATAACTATGAGGAGTCTGATAACTATGAGGAGTCTGATAACTATGTGGAGTCTGATAACTATGTGAGGAGTCTGATAACTATGTGGAGTCTGATAACTATGAGGAGTCTGATAACTATGTGGAGTCTGATAACTATGAGGAGTCTGATAACTATGTGGAGTCTGATAACTATGTGGAGTCTGATAACTATGAGGAGTCTGATAACTATGTGGAGTCTGATAACTATGAGGAGTCTGATAACTATGTGGAGTCTGATAACTATGTGGAGTCTGATAACTATGAGGAGTCTGATAACTATAACTATGTGGAGTCTGATAACTATGAGGAGTCTGATAACTATGAGGAGTCTGATAACTATGAGGAGTCTGATAACTATGAGGAGTCTGATAACTATGAGGAGTCTGATAACTATGTGAGTCTGATAACTATGTGGAGTCTGATAACTATGTGGAGTCTGATAACTATGTGGAGTCTGATAACTATGTGGAGTCTGATAACTATGTGGGAGTCTGATAACTATGTGGAGTCTGATAACTATGTGGAGTCTGATAACTATGTGGAGTCTGATAACTATGAGGAGGACTTTCCAAATCAAATTGTGGAGTCTGATAACTATGAGGAGTCTGATAACTATGAGGAGTCTGATAACTATGAGGAGTCTGATAACTATGTGGAGTCTGATAACTATGAGGAGTCTGATAACTATGTGGAGTCTGATAACTATGAGGAGTCTGATAACTATGTGGAGTCTGATAACTATGAGGAGTCTGATAACTATGTGGAGTCTGATAACTATGAGGAGTCTGATAACTATGAGGAGTCTGATAACTATGTGGAGTCTGATAACTATGAGGAGTCTGATAACTATGAGGAGTCTGATAACTATGTGGAGTCTGATAACTATGTGGAGTCTGATAACTATGTGAGGAGTCTGATAACTATGTGGAGTCTGATAACTATGTGGAGTCTGATAACTATGAGGAGTCTGATAACTATGAGGAGTCTGATAACTATGAGTGGACTCTGATAACTATGTGGAGTCTGATAACTATGTGGAGTCTGATAACTATGAGGAGTCTGATAACTATGAGGAGTCTGATAACTATGTGGAGTCTGATAACTATGAGGAGTCTGATAACTATGAGGAGTCTGATAACTATGTGGAGTCTGATAACTATGAGGAGTCTGATAACTATGTGGAGTCTGATAACTATGTGGAGTCTGATAACTATGAGGAGTCTGATAACTATGTGGAGTCTGATAACTATGAGGAGTCTGATAACTATGTGGAGTCTGATAACTATGAGGAGTCTGATAACTATGTGGAGTCTGATAACTATGTGGGAGTCTGATAACTATGAGGAGTCTGATAACTATGTGGAGTCTGATAACTATGTGGAGTCTGATAACTATGAGGAGTCTGATAACTATGAGGAGTCTGATAACTATGTGGAGTCTGATAACTATGTGGAGTCTGATAACTATGTGGAGTCTGATAACTATGTGGAGTCTGATAACTATGTGGAGTCTGATAACTATGTGGAGTCTGATAACTATGTGGAGTCTGATAACTATGTGAGTCTGATAACTATGTGGAGTCTGATAACTATGTGGAGTCTGATAACTATGAGGAGTCTGATAACTATGAGGAGTCTTTCCAAATCAAATTGTGGAGTCTGATAACTATGAGGAGTCTGATAACTATGAGGAGTCTGATAACTATGTGGAGTCTGATAACTATGTGAGTCTGATAACTATGTGGAGTCTGATAACTATGTGGAGTCTGATAACTATGAGGAGTCTGATAACTATGAGGAGTCTGATAACTATGAGAGTCTGATAACTATGTGAGTCTGATAACTATGAGGAGTCTGATAACTATGTGGAGTCTGATAACTATGAGGAGTCTGATAACTATGTGGAGTCTGATAACTATGAGGAGTCTGATAACTATGAGGAGTCTGATAACTATGAGGAGTCTGATAACTATGTGGAGTCTGATAACTATGAGGAGTCTGATAACTATGTGGAGTCTGATAACTATGAGGAGTCTGATAACTATGAGGAGTCTGATAACTATGTGGAGTCTGATAACTATGAGGAGTCTGATAACTATGTGGAGTCTGATAACTATGAGGAGTCTGATAACTATGAGGAGTCTGATAACTATGTGGAGTCTGATAACTATGTGGAGTCTGATAACTATGTGGAGTCTGATAACTATGAGGAGTCTGATAACTATGTGGAGTCTGATAACTATGAGGAGTCTGATAACTATGTGGAGTCTGATAACTATGTGGAGTCTGATAACTATGTGGAGTCTGATAACTATGTGGAGTCTGATAACTATGAGGAGTCTGATAACTATGTGGAGTCTGATAACTATGAGGAGTCTGATAACTATGTGGAGTCTGATAACTATGTGGAGTCTGATAACTATGTGGAGTCTGATAACTATGAGGAGTCTGATAACTATGTGGAGTCTGATAACTATGAGGAGTCTGATAACTATGAGGAGTCTGATAACTATGAGGAGTCTGATAACTATGTGGAGTCTGATAACTATGAGGAGTCTGATAACTATGTGGAGTCTGATAACTATGTGGAGTCTGATAACTATGAGGAGTCTGATAACTATGTGGAGTCTGATAACTATGTGGAGTCTGATAACTCTGATAACTATGAGGAGTCTGATAACTATGAGGAGTCTGATAACTATGTGGAGTCTGATAACTATGAGGAGTCTGATAACTATGTGGAGTCTGATAACTATGTGGAGTCTGATAACTATGTGGAGTCTGATAACTATGTGGAGTCTGATAACTATGTGGAGTCTGATAACTATGTGGAGTCTGATAACTATGTGGAGTCTGATAACTATGAGGAGTCTGATAACTATGAGGAGTCTGATAACTAACTGATAACTGAGGAGTCTGATAACTATGTGGAGTCTGATAACTATGTGGAGTCTGATAACTATGAGGAGTCTGATAACTATGTGGAGTCTGATAACTATGAGGAGTCTGATAACTATGTGGAGTCTGATAACTATGAGGAGTCTGATAACTATGTGGAGTCTGATAACTATGAGGAGTCTGATAACTATGAGGAGTCTGATAACTATGTGGAGTCTGATAACTATGAGGAGTCTGATAACTATGTGGAGTCTGATAACTATGAGGAGTCTGATAACTATGTGGAGTCTGATAACTATGAGGAGTCTGATAACTATGTGGAGTCTGATAACTATGAGGAGTCTGATAACTATGTGGAGTCTGATAACTATGTGGAGTCTGATAACTATGAGGAGTCTGATAACTATGAGGAGTCTGATAACTATGTGGAGTCTGATAACTATGTGGAGTCTGATAACTATGAGGAGTCTGATAACTATGAGGAGTCTGATAACTATGTGGAGTCTGATAACTATGAGGAGTCTGATAACTATGAGGAGTCTGATAACTATGTGGAGTCTGATAACTATGAGGAAGTCTGATAACTATGTGGAGTCTGATAACTATGTGGAGTCTGATAACTATGTGGAGTCTGATAACTATGTGGAGTCTGATAACTATGTGGGGAGTCTGATAACTATTGTGAGTCTGATAACTATGAGGAGTCTGATAACTATGTGGAGTCTGATAACTATGTGGAGTCTGATAACTATGTGGAGTCTGATAACTATGAGGAGTCTGATAACTATGAGGAGTCTGATAACTATGAGGAGTCTGATAACTATGAGGAGTCTGATAACTATGAGGAGTCTGATAACTATGAGGAGTCTGATAACTATGTGGAGTCTGATAACTATGAGGAGTCTGATAACTATGTGGAGTCTGATAACTATGAGGAGTCTGATAACTATGTGGAGTCTGATAACTATGAGGAGTCTGATAACTATGAGGAGTCTGATAACTATGTGGAGTCTGATAACTATGTGGAGTCTGATAACTATGTGGAGTCTGATAACTATGAGGAGTCTGATAACTATGAGGAGTCTGATAACTATGAGGAGTCTGATAACTATGAGGAGTCTGATAACTATGTGGAGTCTGATAACTATGAGGAGTCTGATAACTATGTGGAGTCTGATAACTATGTGGAGTCTGATAACTATGTGAGAGTCTGATAACTATGAGAGTCTTTCCAAATCAAATTGTGGAGTCTGATAACTATGTGGAGTCTGATAACTATGAGGAGGACTTTCCAAATCAAATTGTGGAGTCTGATAACTATGAGGAGTCTGATAACTATGAGGAGTCTGATAACTATGTGGAGTCTGATAACTATGTGGAGTCTGATAACTATGTGGAGTCTGATAACTATGAGGAGTCTGATAACTATGAGTCTGATAACTATGAGGAGTCTGATAACTCATGAGGAGTCTGATAACTATGTGGAGTCTGATAACTATGTGGAGTCTGATAACTATGAGGACTTTCCAAACAAATTGTGGAGTGTAAATATGGGAGTCTGATAACTATGAGGAGTCTGATAACTAACTATGTGGAGTCTGATAACTATGAGGAGTCTGATAACTATGAGGAGTCTGATAACTATGTGGAGTCTGATAACTATGAGGAGTCTGATAACTATGAGGAGTCTGATAACTATGTGGAGTCTGATAACTATGAGGAGTCTGATAACTATGTGGAGTCTGATAACTATGTGGAGTCTGATAACTATGTGGAGTCTGATAACTATGTGGAGTCTGATAACTATGAGGAGTCTGATAACTATGAGGAGTCTGATAACTATGTGGAGTCTGATAACTATGAGGAGTCTGATAACTATGTGAGTCTGATAACTATGAGGAGTCTGATAACTATGAGGAGTCTGATAACTATGTGGAGTCTGATAACTATGAGGAGTCTGATAACTATGTGGAGTCTGATAACTATGAGGAGTCTGATAACTATGTGGAGTCTGAAATCTATGAGGAGTCTGATAACTATGTGGAGTCTGATAACTATGTGGAGTCTGATAACTATGAGGAGTCTGATAACTATGTGGAGTCTGATAACTATGTGGAGTCTGATAACTATGAGGAGTCTGATAACTATGTGGAGTCTGATAACTATGAGGAGTCTGATAACTATGAGGAGTCTGATAACTATGGAGGACTTTCCAAATCAAATTGGAGTCTGATAACTATGAGGAGTCTGATAACTATGAGGAGTCTGATAACTATGAGGAGTCTGATAACTATGTGGAGTCTGATAACTATGAGGAGTCTGATAACTATGAGGAGTCTGATAACTATGTGGAGTCTGATAACTATGAGGAGTCTGATAACTATGAGGAGTCTGATAACTATGTGGAGTCTGATAACTATGAGGAGTCTGATAACTATGAGGAGTCTGATAACTATGTGGAGTCTGATAACTATGAGGAGTCTGATAACTATGAGGAGTCTGATAACTATGTGGAGTCTGATAACTATGAGGAGTCTGATAACTATGAGGAGTCTGATAACTATGTGGAGTCTGATAACTATGAGGAGTCTGATAACTATGAGGAGTCTGATAACTATGAGGAGTCTGATAACTATGAGGAGTCTGATAACTATGTGGAGTCTGATAACTATGTGGAGTCTGATAACTATGAGGAGTCTGATAACTAAAGTCAAACTATGTGGAGTCTGATAACTATGTGGAGTCTGATAACTATGTGGAGTCTGATAACTATGTGGAGTCTGATAACTATGAGGAGGACTTTCCCAATAACTATGGAGTCTGATAACTATGTGGAGTCTGATAACTCATGTGGAGTCTGATAACTATGAGGAGTCTGATAACTATGTGGAGTCTGATAACTATGTGGAGTCTGATAACTATGTGGAGTCTGATAACTATGTGGAGTCTGATAACTATGTGGAGTCTGATAACTATGAGGAGTCTGATAACTATGTGGAGTCTGATAACTATGTGGAGTCTGATAACTATGAGGAGTCTGATAACTATGTGGAGTCTGATAACTATGAGGAGTCTGATAACTATGTGGAGTCTGATAACTATGAGGAGTCTGATAACTATGTGGAGTCTGATAACTATGAGGAGTCTGATAACTATGAGGAGTCTGATAACTATGTGGAGTCTGATAACTATGAGGAGTCTGATAACTAAATATGAGGAGTCTGATAACTATGAGGAGTCTGATAACTATGAGGAGTCTGATAACTATGAGGAGTCTGATAACTATGTGGAGTCTGATAACTATGAGGAGTCTGATAACTATGAGGAGTCTGATAACTATGAGGAGTCTGATAACTATGTGGAGTCTGATAACTATGAGGAGTCTGATAACTATGTGGAGTCTGATAACTATGAGGAGTCTGATAACTATGTGGAGTCTGATAACTATGAGGAGTCTGATAACTATGTGGAGTCTGATAACTATGAAAGTCTGATAACTATGTGGAGTCTGATAACTATGAGGAGTCTGATAACTATGAGGAGTCTGATAACTATGAGGAGTCTGATAACTATGTGGAGTCTGATAACTATGTGGAGTCTGATAACTATGAGGAGTCTGATAACTATGAGGAGTCTGATAACTATGTGGAGTCTGATAACTATGTGGAGTCTGATAACTATGAGGAGTCTGATAACTATGTCCTGATAACTATGTGGAGTCTGATAACTATGTGGAGTCTGATAACTATGAGGAGTCTGATAACTATGTGGAGTCTGATAACTATGTGGAGTCTGATAACTATGAGGAGTACTTTCCCAATCAAATTGTGGAGTCTGATAACTATGTGGAGTCTGATAACTATGAGGAGGACTTTCCAAATCAAATTGTGGAGTCTGATAACTATGAGGAGGACTTTCCAAATCAAATTGTGGAGTCTGATAACTATGTGGAGTCTGATAACTATGTGGAGTCTGATAACTATGTGGAGTCTGATAACTATGAGGAGTCTGATAACTATGTGGAGTCTGATAACTATGAGGAGTCTGATAACTATGTGGAGTCTGATAACTATGAGGAGTCTGATAACTATGTGGAGTCTGATAACTATGAGGAGTCTGATAACTATGTGGAGTCTGATAACTATGTGGAGTCTGATAACTATGAGGAGGACTTTCCAAATCAAATTGTGGAGTCTGATAACTATGAGGAGTCTGATAACTATGAGGAGTCTGATAACTATGAGGAGTCTGATAACTATGTGGAGTCTGATAACTATGAGGAGTCTGATAACTATGAGGAGTCTGATAACTATGTGGAGTCTGATAACTATGTGGAGTCTGATAACTATGAGGAGTCTGATAACTATGTGGAGTCTGATAACTATGTGGAGTCTGATAACTATGTGGAGTCTGATAACTATGAGGAGTCTGATAACTATGTGGAGTCTGATAACTATGTGGAGTCTGATAACTATGTGGAGTCTGATAACTATGTGGAGTCTGATAACTATGTGGAGTCTGATAACTATGTGGAGTCTGATAACTATGTGATAACTATGTGGAGTCTGATAACTATGAGGAGTCTGATAACTATGTGGAGTCTGATAACTATGTGGAGTCTGATAACTATGTGGAGTCTGATAACTATGTGGAGTCTGATAACTATGAGGAGTCTGATAACTATGTGGAGTCTGATAACTATGTGGAGTCTGATAACTATGTGGAGTCTGATAACTATGAGGAGTCTGATAACTATGTGGAGTCTGATAACTATGTGGAGTCTGATAACTATGAGGAGGACTTTCCAAATCAAATTGTGGAGTCTGATAACTATGAGGAGTCTGATAACTATGAGGAGTCTGATAACTATGTGGAGTCTGATAACTATGAGGAGTCTGATAACTATGAGGAGTCTGATAACTATGAGGAGTCTGATAACTATGTGGAGTCTGATAACTATGTGGAGTCTGATAACTATGAGGAGTCTGATAACTATGAGGAGGACTTTCCAAATCAAATTGTATTGGTCACATACACATAGTTAGCAGATGTTGTTGCGGGTGTAGTGAAATGCTTGTGTTTCTAGCTCCAACAATGCAGTAGCATCTAACAATTCACATCAATACACTCACATCTAAAAGTAAAAGAATGGAATAAAGAAATATATAAATATTAAGACCAGCAATGTCCGAGTGGTATTGACTAAAATACAGTAGAATAAAATACAGTATATACATATGAGATGAGTAAAGCAGTATGTAAACATGATTAAAGTGACCAGTGTTCCATTATTAAAGTGACCAGTGTTCCATGTCTATGTACATAGGGTAGCAGCCTCTAAGGTGCAGGGTTGAGTAACCGTGTGGTAGCCGGCTACCAACAGTGACAAAGTTCAGGGCAGGGTACCGGGTGGAGGCCGGCTACTAACAGTGACTAAGTTCTGGGCAGGGTACTGGGTGGAAGTATTGATGGCTATTTAACAGTCTTATGGCCTTGAGATAGAAGCTGTTTTTCAATCTCTTGGTCCCAGCTTTGATGCACCTGTACTGACCTCGCCTTCGGGATGATAACGGGGTGAACAGGCCGTGGCTCGGGTGGTTGGTCCTTGATGATCTTTTTGGCTTTCCTGTGACACCGGGTGCTGTAGGTGTCCTGGAGGGGAGACAGTGTGCCCCCAGTGATGAGTTGGGTAGACCGTACCACCCTCTGGAGAGCCCTGCGGTTGCAGGCGGTGCGGTTGCCGTACCAGGCGGTGATAGTCAGTGATGTGTACACTGAGGAGCTTTTTACCTTCTCCACTGCAGTCCCATCGATCCCGTCGTACATCATTTTCTTTAAGAATGTAGTGAAGTAAAAGTTGTCAAAAATATAAATAGTAAAGTACAGAGACCCCCCAAAACTACTGAAGTAGTACTTTAAAATATTTTTTTACTTAAGTACTTTACACCACTCTGTGTGTGTGTGCATGTGTGCTGGTGCTTGCGTGTGCATGTGTGTGTGTTAGGCATTCTTGGTCTCAAGCATTACATTACATAAGCACCTAAGAGGTTTCTTGGAGACAGAGGATGAACATGTTGGGTCTAAGGCTTTAAACTGGTAGTTTGGTAACACTGTGCTTCAGTGTGTAGAACCCCTAGGGTGCTAATGTTTCTAAATAAATGAACTCCTATGCTGCCTATTCTGAAACATGACCCAATTCCTCACGAACACGCAAACTTACTTAGGGCTCTGTTCAATCTGCGTTGCAGAAGTTCAGCTTTACAGCGTGATTGAATTTGAAAGAAAATGTTCCCGCTTTAGCGGGGGTTGCATTCACGGTAAATGGTGCACATGTTGACTCAATTGGAAATTACCTTTACATTTATATTGCAGAATCTGTAACACTTCAGCTTCACAGATTGAATAGAGCCAGGGTTGCCATGTCCGCTGTTTTCTGGCAAGTTGGGATACTTTGAAAACAATGTTGTGTGTGAAAATGTTATTGGTTGCAGGTTTTGGGGCTACTTCTAAATTGCACTGCGGTCATCATGGCATACATTTAAAAAACAAATAATAATAAAAAATGTCTGTTATTCGCTGCTGCTGAGTGAGTGAGAGGAAAGCAGCGCCAGCACGTTGTGACAAGTGATGTGGGAACAATGACCTAGCATCACTAGCTAGCTAAAGTGCCTTCAGAAAGCATTCATACCCCTTGACTTATACCACATTTGTTGTGTTACAGCCTGAACTCAACATTGATTCAATTGTTGTTGTTTTTCACCGCTCTACACACACTACCCCATAATTACAAAGTCAAAACATGTTTTTAAACAGTTATTTCCTCCCTCTCTGGCCAATGAGTTAGGAATGAAGCCTGTATCTTTGTAGTGACTGGGTGTATTGATACACCATCCAAAGTGTCCTTAATAACTTCACCAGGCTCAAAGGGATTTGTAATGTCTGTATTTCTTTTTTTTACAGATCTACCAATAGGTGCCCTTCATTGCGAGGCATTGGAAAAGCTCCCTGGTCTTTGTGGTTTAATCTGTGTTTGAAATGTACAGCTCAACTGAGTGACCTTACAGATAATTGTATGTGTAGGGTACAGAGGTAAGGTAGTCATTAAAAAATATATGTTCAACACTATTATTGGACACAGTGAGTCCATGCAACTTACAGTATTATGTGACTTGTTAAGCAAATGTTTACACCTGAACTTATTTAGGGATGCAATAACAAAGGGGCTGAAGACTTATTGACTCAAGACATTTCAGGTTTTCTATTATTTTGTAAAAATGTGTAAGAGCATAATTCCACATTGACATTATGAGGTATTGTGTGTAGGCCAGTGACACAAAATGTCAATTTAATCCATTTTAAATTCAGGCTGTAACACAACAAAATGTAGAAAATGTCAAGGGGTGTGAATACTTTCTGAAGGCACATCTACCTCATGTGGCAACTCCTCTCTTGCTGGGCTAGTTTCCTGGCCTTGTGGGTGGGTTTTGAGTTGTCATTGTATTAGGACTTTTAGCTCGACCTGGCAACCCTCAATAGAGCCCTTAAACGGAGAGAGCATGAGCATTATGCATAAAGATGGAGCCGTCTTGAATGCACCACCAGTACCATTTCACACAAGCCAATGCACAGAAGGGAGAAGGAAAATGTCTCTCTTTTCTCGCTGCCTTTTCTCCTTCCCTCAGTTTGCTCAGCTTTCTATTATTCAAATGATGACACAGACACATGAATCATTGTAATTCAAATTCACAAACGCCTCCACTAAACAATGATCATATACAGTGTATTCAAAACAAATGATGAAGCGCGTCTGCTAAATTATTGTTTAGAATTTTTGCCAGTTTCGAATCAATTCCTTTTAAACCCAAATTCCGAGGGTTCAGTAGTTCAAAGTTATTGTGGTGATACCACTTACAGACTCCCCTTTTGTTTTGGATCACTTAAATATAACAAATGATGCATTTTGGAGAACATATGAGATGGGACCTATGAGGTTAGGTCTGTAGGGAAGAGAGTGCTTTCTGGAAAACATGAGGTGTAACCCTAACAATCCAATTTACTGTGGTGGATCAGCACCAAACTACGCAAAACACGGATTGCTTTGTTTCATTTTGTTTCTCTCTCCCCTCCTCCTCTCTCTTAGTCTTCCCATTCATCACAATAATGAGGATTTTATCCGCACAGCCTCAGATCCAACATTTGTTGACACTGTATTGCAGTCTCTAAAACAATCATTCCAAATCACTCTCTTTTGTGGGCATCTACGCACTGTTTCTCTAAACTGCGTGGGCATTTTCTGTCTTTAACTCCAGCTGACGAACCATGTAATGGGCTGTTACTGTCTAAAACAGGCAGACAGGCTGAGATCTCAGAACAGTCCTCCGTCTTGTCCAAGGCAGACAAATCCTAGGGAAACAGCACCCCTGCATTTCTTTAAGACAGGCACATTACACACAGGACAGTTTTTAGCCAGTTATTCCAACCAATCTGTGACTCAGAGCTCCAATGGTTTGACTTCATATTTATTCTCCAATGCAAGTTTATCTTCTCTATGTCCTCCAATCCTCCGCCACCTGCTTCTGATAGCATGGTTAAGTTGATCACTGTGTGTGAGATTACTGTGCTCTGAACTCACCCTTTTAAACAGGGGTTGATGGTTTCATGTTAGCCTTCAAAGTGCAATCCCCCAGACTCCTCTAACATTCCAGTGATAGATGCTGTTTCTATGGCCTCCTCATACCCTGTAGCATCCCACAGTGCTCTTCAGACTGTACAAATGAATCTCTCAAGCCATTACTCTTGATGTACTAAAGCATACCGTTTTATTGTGGGTCAATAGTATGTTAGCTACATCATGTAGTGTCTTTATTTTTGACCCAAAGCGAAGGCAGGATAGCGTTAGATCTTTGTAGAAATGGTTGTGCCTAGTGCCTACACACTGGGCACACCACATCATTTCAATGTGGATAATTGGGTAATATTTTGTTGAGAGTTGATCAATGAGATTACAAGCTATATTCACCCAGTCAAAAAGACAGCCAACAGTTAGTTGAATGTTCACTGTGTTATCACTATGCTTTCAACCGGCTAAAAGCACAGCAAAGTTCAAATGGGAATACAATGTCAGATATTTTGTTAATTTATTGAACAATTAATGTGTTATCACTGCTCTAATAGCAGAACCAAATTACCTGGATTGCAGTTGAGATTACATTAAAATGACATGGTGCAAGTGATCAATGCCGTTTGAGATTCTGCTCACATTATTACAGCACTGGTGAAGATCTCCACAGACGTGACGACCTATGCATGCCATCTTGAACATGCATGGTTAATATGATAACATAACAAGACATTTAAAGTTACAGTAACCTTAAAATGTGGCCATGGATGTGTTACTGATTTTAAGGTTGAATGCTACATTATCTTGTAAGTATTACAAAAGTAAAATTGAATTGTGTTTGGTTGACAAGGCCTTAACTTTAGTCTTCTTATTGTACTACAAAAGTATTATTGCATTGT
Source organism: Oncorhynchus keta (assembly GCF_023373465.1). Lineage (NCBI taxonomy): Eukaryota > Metazoa > Chordata > Actinopteri > Salmoniformes > Salmonidae > Oncorhynchus > Oncorhynchus keta. Next base: position 24,297,021 of record NC_068428.1, read on the forward strand.
GCTTGGTTGTCAAGGCAACCGAATATCAACATTTAAAGGAGATCTATCTTCTGCTTGGATAGTTCCATCTGTGCCACTGATTTAGTCTGGCTTTAATTCCAGTTTGTCTACAAATGAATAATTGATATGTTGGATTCAAGTCTCCATCTCAACCAAAAATGTAAGTTAAAAAATAGGACTAAATTAAGTTAAATCATACTTAAAATGGACTTTTAATAAAGTTGGTTTTGATTTAGTCCTATTCTTTTACTGAGATTTTTGGTTGGGATGGAGACATGAATCCAACATGTCAATTATTAATTGACCACCAAGCACAATTCAATATCACTAAATATCATTACATTTGAAATCAACCAGAGCATGAAACCCTAGCTCTATGTGTTATCTGTTTTTAGTTGAATCCTGATTGAATTGAACTAATAGCTGTTGAGGACGTTGTAACTGCTATATAGGCCTTAACAGCATCATTGATAATAGATGAGTGAGAAAGTATCATCACATTTCATTTGCTCAATTAAACCTACACTTTGTAATGATTTCGATAGCAACAAGGAATCTACTTAGATTTCTCAACAATCATTGTCACAATAGCACATTGGTAATAGTCAGCGACAAATATCATGGCTGGGATTGGTTAAATATCATGGCTGGGATTGGTTAAATATCATGGCTGGGATTGGTTAAATATCATGGCTGGGATTGGTTAAATATCATGGCTGGGATTGGTTAAATATCATGGCTGGGATTGGTTAAAACTCATGGCTGGGATTGGTTAAATATCATGGCTGGGATTGGTTAAAACTCATGGCTGGGATTGGTTAAAACTCATGGCTGGGATTGGTTAAAACTCATGGCTGGGATTGGTTAAAACTCATGGCTGGGATTGGTTAAAACTCATGGCTGGGATTGGTTAAAACTCATGGCTGGGATTGGTTAAAACTCATGGCTGGGATTGGTTAAATATCATGGCTGGGATTGGTTAAATATCATGGCTGGGATTGGTTAAATATCATGGCTGGGATTGGTTAAATATCATGGCTGGGATTGGTTAAATATCATGGCTGGGATTGGTTAAATATCATGGCTGGGATTGGTTAAATATCATGGCTGGGATTGGTTAAATATCATGGCTGGGATTGGTTAAATATCATGGCTGGGATTGGTTAAATATCATGGCTGGGATTGGTTAAATATCATGGCTGGGATTGGTTAAATATCATGGCTGGGATTGGTTAAAACTCATGGATGGGATTGGTTAAAACTCATGGATGGGATTGGTTAAAACTCATGGCTGGGATTGGTTAAATATCATGGCTGGGATTGGTTAAATATCATGGCTGGGATTGGTTAAATATCATGGCTGGGATTGGTTAAAACTCATGGCTGGGATTGGTTAAATATCATGGCTGGGATTGGTTAAAACTCATGGCTGGGATTGGTTAAAACTCATGGATGGGATTGGTTAAAACTCATGGCTGGGATTGGTTAAAACTCATGGCTGGGATTGGTTAAAACTCATGGCTGGGATTGGTTAAAACTCATGGCTGGGATTGGTTAAAACTCATGGCTGGGATTGGTTAAAACTCATGGCTGGGATTGGTTAAATATCATGGCTGGGATTGGTTAAATATCATGGCTGGGATTGGTTAAATATCATGGCTGGGATTGGTTAAATATCATGGCTGGGATTGGTTAAATATCATGGCTGGGATTGGTTAAATATCATGGCTGGGATTGGTTAAATATCATGGCTGGGATTGGTTAAATATCATGGCTGGGATTGGTTAAATATCATGGCTGGGATTGGTTAAATATCATGGCTGGGATTGGTTAAATATCATGGCTGGGATTGGTTAAATATCATGGCTGGGATTGGTTAAATATCATGGCTGGGATTGGTTAAAAATCATGGATGGGATTGGTTAAAACTCATGGATGGGATTGGTTAAAACTCATGGCTGGGATTGGTTAAATGTCATGGCTGGGATTGGTTAAATATCATGGCTGGGATTGGTTAAATATCATGGCTGGGATTGGTTAAAACTCATGGCTGGGATTGGTTAAATATCATGGCTGGGATTGGTTAAAACTCATGGCTGGGATTGGTTAAAACTCATGGATGGGATTGGTTAAAACTCATGGCTGGGATTGGTTAAAACTCATGGCTGGGATTGGTTAAAACTCATGGCTGGGATTGGTTAAAACTCATGGCTGGGATTGGTTAAAACTCATGGCTGGGATTGGTTAAATATCATGGCTGGGATTGGTTAAATATCATGGCTGGGATTGGTTAAATATCATGGCTGGGATTGGTTAAATATCATGGCTGGGATTGGTTAAATATCATGGCTGGGATTGGTTAAATATCATGGCTGGGATTGGTTAAATATCATGGCTGGGATTGGTTAAATATCATGGCTGGGATTGGTTAAATATCATGGCTGGGATTGGTTAAATATCATGGCTGGGATTGGTTAAATATCATGGCTGGGATTGGTTAAATATCATGGCTGGGATTGGTTAAAACTCATGGATGGGATTGGTTAAAACTCATGGATGGGATTGGTTAAAACTCATGGCTGGGATTGGTTAAATATCATGGCTGGGATTGGTTAAAACTCATGGATGGGATTGGTTAAAACTCATGGATGGGATTGGTTAAAACTCATGGCTGGGATTGGTTAAATATCATGGCTGGGATTGGTTAAAACTCATGGCTGGGATTGGTTAAAACTCATGGATGGGAGACCAAAGGGTAGCTGTAGATAGATAGATACATTCTCCAAAAGGAGGTTCTGGCCAGCCTATAGTTTTTTTTCTGCTAATAGTGTTTATAATGTTGTTTTAAAGGTACAAATTCAACATATTTTATACAAGCTTTGTTTATGTTGAAATACCATGATGACATAATCCTGTGGTTGAAATGTCAGTTGACGTTGATTCCTTTTCTCAAATCCAATGTACATTTTCCATGTATATTCCACGTCATAATACATTGACGAATTACGTTGAATAACATTGAATCAACCAGTTTGTGCCCAGTGGGTAGTGCCTACAACAACTTGATACCGTGAAATCAGGAAAACCAATGTGATCCATTTCATATGATAATGTACCTTCAAACACAACAAAGGGACACATCATAATGCTCTCAAAATGTCTACCCTCCAGAATGACTGTTTACCTGTCATGTCCTGTTGAAAAGGCCACTGCTTTGTCCTCAGAGTTCAGTATGTACCGCAGGGTGGACGGTCGATAACTGACACAAACAAAAACAAAGGTAAATGTCCTCTGCTTCTGTCCACTCCCTTTATTGAGCCGTTTGAAGCCATTTTTCATCTGTTTAAGCCCCTCAATGTCCCTCATCATCTACTGAAGCGCTAGTATTACCATACACTTAAAGAAAATATTTTTCTGTTTACGTCTGGTTGTATTTATTTCCATATAAATCCTTGGCATCCATTTTATTAGATGTGGGAGAGTGGATGAATTGCTTCCATTAGATTTCATTAATAAATAATTAGGTTTGATG